>NC_134855.1:93243471-93450971 GCF_049852395.1 Peromyscus maniculatus bairdii | reverse complement strand
AGCAAGAGAATACTGTAACAAACTTCGTACAGAGTTCGGTCTTTTAATTGTTTCATGTTAGATATTCTATGTGTTTACCTCAATTGAAAAAAAAAGAATGTTTTTGCTAGTATCAGATCTGCTGTGGAATTGGTATTGTATGTCCATGGGATCCTCTTTTCTCAGCACGTGTTCCTCACTAGAAGAAAATGCTGTTACCTTTAAGCTTTGTCAAATTTACATTAAAATACTTGTATGAGGACTGTGACGTTATGTTAAAAAAAAGGTGTTAAGTCACAAAATGCGGTAATAAATATTTCATTTTTGATTTTTTGTTAGGCTTTGGTGTTTTTAATGGTTTGAAGGTTGCAGGATGCCAGCTACTGTGCGCTGATGGAAGTAGGTGATGGCCCCTCCCCCGGGAAGTTGAGCATATTTCAGATGTAACTTACCAACATTTTAAAGTCATCATTGGTAGCTTTTCATTGTGTGTTTGGACTCTTAGGTTTCATCAGCAGAAAACTTCCAAAGGTATGAAACTGTGTGCATTATAACCGGCTTGAGAAACCACCTTCAGAATGCCCAGCCTGTCTTATTATCGCCACATGATGTTTTAAAAAGCAATTTCAGATAAAGCTTTTGCCTTATTGCACCCACCACTAGAATAAAGGGTTTATTCCAACTTGGTTTTATATCATAAGAAATAATGTGTGTGTTCAAACATGATTTATGTGCATTGCTCCCATCTTACTCAAATACCGTTGGCTATGTAAATTAAAGCTTATATATAGATGTTTATAGCTAAGTAAACACCTTCTATGGAGTTGGAAATCCTAAGCTTAAAAGGATGCTTAAGCATTAATATTTAATACAAATGACCCAGTGCTGTCCTTTTCCCGTAGATACTTTTTCCATGTGCAGGGATGCAAGTATGACAATTTGGTGGCTAAAGTTTTTTCTTTAAAAAAAGAAAAGGAAAGGAGCAGACAATATGATAGCATTTTCAAAACTTCACTCGGTAATTTAGAGCCGCAGGCTTGTTGATATTGTACAGTGTCTGCTAAAGTGTGGGAAATGTGGACAAAGCTTGAGCACCCGCACACCGTAAGCTTTTCCAAATAAATACACTGTCTAGGCTTTCCTAACTCCTGAATGTTGACTCCTCCATTTAAAGAGACAATAAACAGGAGGTAGATGGATGATTCAACTCGATAGGGGAAGAGTTCACTAATCCTCCAAACTGACACTTGGAAGCAATCCATAGTGGCATCTTAGGCAAGCCCTTCCATGTTTCCTCTCTAGACAGCCTTAATGGAAGCTCTCCATGTGAATGAGCAAGAGTATAAATAGCTATTGTTTTCTTTTATATTGTTAAGTAAAATTTTTATAAGTGCGTTTATCACTTTAATTACTGTACTGCTCTTTAAACCTAGGAAAAGCGTTGCTTGACACAAACACACTGATCTTGTAAAACACACACAGCTTCTTTCCCATTTTCTCTGCTCCATTTCCCATGGAGCCTTCCTGTAAAATTTAAATATTTGCATATGTTTAAATGCTCTGATGTAAACCCTGACAAGTTCCTCATTTCTAAACTAACTCTCACATCAGCTGAAAGGAAAAATAATTTATATTGGCAGTTTCTTCTTCCATTGCTTTCGGTAAGGTAAATGCTGAAGGGTTTCCTTGATCACAAGCTCATGTTTATAAAAAGTGTTTTATGGAGTTAGTACATTATTCCACGAAGGGTAGAGCCCAGAGCTGTTGATCCTTAGTTTGAATTCACAAATTCATCTTAAGCTTACTGTCTTGGCCAATCTGTATCCTATCATGCTAATTTTAACCTTAGATATTTGGAGATGAGTGATAATTGAAGTAATATCTATGCATTTCCTTACCCCACCCCCACCCCATTCTATGACAGGGATGATGAATTTGTCCAATTTTTATAGTGCTTTTTATACCACCTCAGAAGGCGCTTGCTCCTCTCTCGGGTTTACTATTTAGTCTAAAGAGTTCCGATTTGGGTATATTTAAGAAAGACTCAGCTGTCAGACGTAAAGAAACTGGGAATGGTGTTTTGACAGCCATATAGTGTTAAAGGAAATACTGTAGTCTGAATAAAATTGCTTATGTTCTCCAAAACAAGAGTAATATAAAAACACTTTTTTATTTATATGGAAAAGCAAAAGCAGAAATAAACTCCAAAGGTTTCCCTTTCTTCAAGAAATTCCGAGAGAGAGAGAGCTGCGGTCGCCATCTGTTAAGGGTTGGGAATTGAGCAAAAAGCCACATTTTAAAGGAAAAGAAAAGTCCAGAGAAGGCTGAGTCTTCCATGCTCCCCCTCTCCTACCCATCCCCAGGTCAGCACCCTGAACCCCCACTCCAACTCCCTGGATGGGTCTGTCCAGCCCATCAAGGTCCTCCTCGCTGCCTGGCCCTCCCACTCCTGCCGGCCTGCTAACCCGGAGCAGACCCGGCCAGGGAAATGTGGCTAATATCTCTAGCAGCTGTCAAAAGGGGGGCCTTTCCTTCAAAGGGATCCTCCACAAATTCTCCATTAGTCTTGCAGGCCAGCAATTTGATAAGGAGCCTGGACCTCCGCTACAAGTTGCCACTATGCAAGAGGGTCCTCCGTTGAGGTGTCTACACAGGGTGGCCCTAGCTAGGCAGCCCCCCTGTGGTCCAGGGGCAGGGGAGATGGGGAGGAAGGATGGGAGCTAGGAGGATCTGGCTGGCGGTAGTGCATGCAGAAGGCCTCCCCCTCGCGAGTGTATGTGCTGCACAGACGACCCCGCTGCAAACTGATGGAGGGGACACGGAACAGTTTGTTTTGCAGTGGTCAACTAAAGGCGTCGCGCGTGGGGAGCCCCCCGGAGTCCCACCGCGGCTGGAGAAAGGTGCAGCGCTGGACTCTGGCGGTCAGATCGTGATGAGAATGGGGACCGTCGGGGCAGTGTTTGAAGGGAGGTTTTAATATTAATAGTTTCGCTGTAGAGACAGAAGGGAGATTGCGTCTACTGCTCCTCCGGGCAGACTCTGGGTGACAGGAATGATGGATGATCCGGCAGAGCCCAGCGGCCCCTCCCCTCCAGCCCCAACAGTGTCAAAGCTACTTTAGCTGAGGCTTTAGAAATAAAATAAATAAACAGCATCGCCCCCTTCTCTTCGCACCGCCGCCCCACCTCCCGCTTTCCGACACCGATTTATGGATCATTATGAATCAATTACTGCTCTCAATACTTTCCCATTGGCTTAAATAAAACAGTGGAAAGATGAAAACGTGGGGTTTCGGTAGGGGACTTTTTTTTTTTTTTTTTTTTTTTTTTTGCCCCTGACAGGAACAATCGCAAAATCCATTATCTCATAATCAGAGGCCCTGGGTTAGGAGGTGAAGAGAAAAGAAGGGGTCACTCAGGAAATAACGCGGGAGCGCCAGAGGGGGAGGTGTCGCCAGTCGCTGCCTTTGTGGTATTTGGGTTGTTTGTTGTGCGTTTGGGGTGTTTTGAACGCAGAGAAGAGGGGTTGCCCGTGAGACTCCTATGCCTATAAGTTCGATGACCTGACCCTTAAACTCCTTTGCCAAATCCTCCTGCAGTGTGTGCCTGGGCAAGCATCTCTTGGTGGCCTGGAGTGAAGTCGCACGTGGGGAAAGGTGTGGAAGAATGGACCGGTCTGCAGGGCAGATTTGCACTTTGTTATAGGCAACTGTGCCGGGCGGCTGGGGGGCCGCGCGGGGACAGTCCCCTCCCGCCACTCTGCCCCGTCCCGCATGCCGCTGGCTGGTTTTGTCTTGCAACTGTTTGGGATCTGGACAACCCACCCCCCTCCTGCCCCCACCTCGCCCGCCGGAGGCTTTTCTTCCCTCTCCGGCCTCTGGCGGGGCGGCGCTCTAGGTCCTTGTAGGTGTTTCTATGACTACATTGTGTGTGTGGGAGGGTCAGATGTGGGGGTTGCCCGAGAGAGGGCCGTTCCTGGGCGGTCATTTATCAATGTCACCCACATAATGATTCTCTCTGCAGCGTCCTATTGATGAGGATAATTACATTAGCTCAGAGTGACTGATCAATGAAAAACCACCACACAAAAACTTCTTCACTCCTCTATAATACCAAAAACCGATACAGAAATAACAGAAAGTCGGATTCTCTTCCCCTCCTCTATCCACCAATGGGTTCTGCACCCCACCCCCCACCCCAGGACCCGGGAATAAAGTAACAAAATAGACCTAGGTTTGTTTCGTTCAAGGAGGATGCAATTTTGCCTGTGAATGCATTTGCTCTAAATGCGTTGGCTTCGTTCCTCCTTTGGTAAAGAATATCAACGGATTTGCTACTGTGAGTGGCTTTTAGAGTGGTCTGTGGTTTTCCGTTCTTTTTATTTCTTTTCTCCCTATTGGACCTTCCTCCCCCCCACTTCAAAAAATGATAGGCAATTCTTTTCATACATCAATGGAAAAAATTATTCTAGATCCCTTCTCTATATTTAAAAAATAAAGCATTTGCCTTGATCGGGTTATCTTTTTGTCTTTATCACCCCACAAAGTAGGGCAATTAAAGATGTGATGTTGTGTGGGGATTAAGGGTGCATCCATTATATGGCGGCATAACTTGCTTTATTCTCGAATGAAAGTTTGCAGCTAAATTACGATTTCGCTTTTTTCTAGACTTAGAAAATCAATATTTTCTCAATTAAAGAGAATTTTAATGCCTTACTTGAGAGTTGTTAAAGGCGCTGTAAATTTTATTGTAATGTTTCTTAGCTTCGGAGTAGATTCAAGAGACGTTTGTTCTCCAGGTCCTTTTTTCCGTCTCAAAGATCCTAGCCAGGAACCTTCTACTGGCTTCAGATGAAATACCAGCTAAAGGTAAGGAGAGTTCCACAGGGAACCTGGCCCTGGGAGGGATCCGTCCATGGCCAGAGGCCATTGTCTGGAGTATTTTCACCTCTCTGGGTCCCACCTCCCCCAAGTAACAGAAGTGTTCATTTAATCTTTCTCAGAGGGAAGGACCAGAGACTTCCATCTGCTCTGGGACAGCCAGAAAAAGAGGTGCATTTCAGAGGGACTCTAGACGCTTCCTAGTGCCCCCACCCCTTCCTCTTTTCTCTAAAGCGTACCCCAGAAAGACTCACAAAATCTGCCCTATTCGACGCTTGCCCCAGCTTCCTTCCGTGTCCCAGTCCGCTCCCCAGTCTCGAGCAAGCACTGTTTACAGATGTTTTCTCCTTCCACGCGCCCCACCTAGTAAAAGTTCTCGGAGAGAACTAACTGGCCCTGGTGTCTTAACAGCCCGGGTCTGCTTACGGCTCTCCCCTGCAAACTTGAAGTCTAGTGACGTGGAGGATGGCATTGAACGGGGATTGCTGAGCTTCTGAAGGCCCAGAGAAGCCCAAGGCTGGGAGTCCCGAGGCCCGGGGACTGGCTGAAAAGCAAGGTGGAGAAACTTTATAAAAAGCAAAGTGGAGAGAGCTGTGACGGGCTATAATGAGGGCTTGGGGTGTGGCAGAAAGTGAGTCTTTCTGACTTCTTTATAATTTAAGAAGTGATCACAAAGGAATGCCCAAGGATTGCTACTTTTTTTTTTTAAACCCAAAGTCTGTTTAAAAAGCGAGTCCTCATAGGTGCCGGGAAGGGCCCGAGCATCTCAGAAGACCTACTCAGAAAGTTCCCTTTGCAATTCACTCTCAGTTAATTTGCTGGGAATGAGTAGACCCGGGAAAGGGCTCTGTGTGTGGTGGACCGAGGGCTTAAGTAAGAGTATGATGGGAAGGGGCACCTAGATATAATGAGACTGCTGTTTTAGGCTGGGTAGAAAAGGAGTCGGGTAGACAAAAAGCCACACACACACACACACACACACACACACACACACACACACACACCAGTGCACTTTAAAATTATTCTCACCTACCTGCCTTCTTTTTATTTGCTTTTCTAACTACACATCATAGGACTCCTATACATAGGTGGAGGGAATACTCAGTGCATCGTGTGGCATGCAGACCCACCCGACAGATCCCCTATTTCTGTAGATTCCTGACGTGTAAGCCTAGACCGTTGCCTTTTTTATCAAGGGAATCGGGCTTTGTTAATGTATTTGTACTTTTCTGCTTTCAGTCTACGTTCCTGCTTTGGAGGAAGGAGGAGGTACGAGGAGGGGGAGGGGAGCAGAACACAAAGACTTTATCTCGTTCTCACCAAGCAGGTTTCAAAATAGGAACTTAATGGGAAGAAAGAATAAAAATAAAAGAGGAGTGTGAGAACTGTGCACCACAAGTTTACCAGTCTGTGAATATTTTTTTTCCTTTTGAAGATCCTGTTTTCCTCATATTGAAACATTTTCCAATTTTAATCCTTTAGCAGACAAAACCTCAATATAAATATGACATGGGCCACTGGCAAAAAAACGAACTGAAACTCGGTGAGCAGAGGGGGGGGGGGGTGCAGGGAGAAGAGAGAGCCCTTTCTGATTAATAACTAGCAGGGTAATGTTGAGGGCTTTTTCTGCCCGATTGCCTTTTTGAATTAGAGCCGATTTCTTCACACTTCAATAGTGCCTGTCTCCTTTAAAATGATTGGCAGATCTGTTTCTCTTTTTTCTCTCCCTGAGACTTAATGATGTAAATTTTCTAATTAGTTAAATCATATTGCTTAAAGGGCTAATATTTACCGTGTAAGAAATGATTATTCTGATTTGGACCTCTTGAAATATTTCGAGAAATAACATTTGGCTTTTAGGTTGAGGGATGAGAGAGGGGGAGGCGCTGATGGAGTGAGGGAAGGCACGGACCGGCAACATGTTAAATTAATAGTTCAAGTTGAGCTGGGCTCACACCCCAATTCCGCTTTTATTTTTCAATCAGCGAAGATTTAATTGGCAGCCCTCGGGCCGGGCGATCTGATATTTTCTCATTAGTTTCCCATCACTAATCTTGAGTGTTAGATTGGCTTACAGGTTGTCAACATTTGACCAATTTTATTTGGGGGGGGGGCGCATTATGACTCCGGGATGTGAGATCTGCAAATAAATCCTGCTTGGATCAGCGGAACTAACAGGCGAAAAAAATGTTGACTATTCATCGTCGCATCTAATAAGTTGCATTAATGTATATTTCAAGACGGGTGATTATACGTGCGCTGTAAAGACACAGACGAAAAAGAGGTCGGTGTGGGAGCACTAAGCTAGCTGAAGTGAAACGCAGATATATTTCGAGCCGAAGGTAAATAAACCGAGTAGAATCTCTGCTGAGGGTTTAGGAGCTGCGATCCTCCTCCCCTTCCTCTTGCAGCTGCGTGAAACCGCCAAGCCTGCGTCGCCAGCTCTGAGCCGCTCGGCCGGTTGGTCCACAGATAACATCAGAGCGCCCCCTGCTGGCCAGCAGGACAGACCGTGGCGGGCCAGCCCCCTGCGAAGCCCACGGTGGTTTTCTGCGCTCCCCACCCTCCCTCCCTGCTCTTTCCACCGTTCCCACCCGTGTCCGGCTGCGGCAAGGGAATAGCTTGTCAAGGCTGAGCATTTAAATGAATAAATGATGAAAATAATAACAAAATAGGAAGGTACCCACACCTTCACTTGGCCTCGGGAAATAAACGACCAAAGCCTTAGCAAAAGGATACATTTTTAAAATCTCTTTATTCTGTGGGGTTTTGCTGTAGTTTGTTTTTTCTCCCTTGCAGGTTTAACGTCCAAAGAAATGTTTTAATGGATAATTTAGAAAGTTTTTTTTTAATTATTGAAAAATAGATATCTGGTGAGGGGAAACCAGGAACGCCAAATAATATTTCTTGTATTCGAAAAATTAAACTCCTGGGGAAAATTTCACAGTTTCATAAAAGTCTACAAGAATCGCTTTTGAAATTTAGGCAGTTTCCAATTTGGGGTGACCCTTTTACCCACAACAAAGAGGGTCTGTCCCTCCCTGTCTGTCTTTCTTAGTTGTCACCGTATCTACACACAAACAGGTCTTTTCCACGCGTGTTTTCTTTTCTGGCCCTGCTTTCTCGCTTTTGCTGGAGGCAGAAAGGGTGGCTGGAGCGCACCCCAACATCCCGCCAGAGTGCGGGCATTTCATCTCACCCAGTGCAAGGTGCGCTGCACGGTTTCAGAGGGTTGGGGTTCGGGGCACAGCGGCATCCTTCCAATGTCGCGATTTCTCTTGCCTGGGGTTTCTGCGCGGTGTGGAAGGCAAAGGATCACAGGTAACGCCAGCCCAGCTCCACCGTCTGCTCCTGGGAGAAGGCGCTGGCCATGCAGCCCAGTCTCAGAAAGGTCTCCCCACCGCAGTCAGACCCCCCACACCAAGCGTTGTCCATCTACCATGCGGAACGACTTTAGCTTCTCAGGGAGTTCTGGGTTTTGTTTTTAAAGAACCAGATTGTGGGGGTTTTCTGAGAACAATTCTGAGGAGCGAGGCTCTGGGGAAGGAAAGAACGCGGCAGGGAGGACGGCAGCGAAAGGTGCGTCTCCTTTCTTTTCTCCCCAGGGCGCCTAGCTCGTGGATTGCGCAATCCGTTCTCTCTCCCGCTTCTCTGCAGTTTCCACTTTCATAGCTCAGCCCCCACCCCCCACCCCCGTTTTGTGGATGCTGGAGGGCTGGGTCAGGAACCCTGGAGTCCCACAGAAAGGGGCGCTTCTAGGACAAGGCAGTGATGGGCGATAACCTAGATCTTCTAGACAGAATAGGGATGCCTCAGTGCAGCTGAGCTTGAAAAATTGGTGGGGGCTATTGTGATAACTGAGATAAATTTAAATATTTATTACCAAGCAAGCTGTTATGATGGGAGGGAATCTGTTTTGAAGCTCATTGCATTCAAAGTTACTTTAAAAATATATTCTCCGGGGAAGCCTGGCACTGAGGTTGACTTTTCGAAAGGTCCCCTTTAAGCTCAGAAGTGTAAGAGAAGTTACTTCCAAACACATGGGCTGCCTTAAATATATGTGTATATAGGTATATGCATGCACATGAAATGCATAGCAGTCTAGGTAGCTATATAAACACAATAAAACAAACACAAGGAAGACAGTGAACCTCACTGCAGCTGAACTCGGAACAAGTACTTCAGCAATATACTCTCACGGGTGGAAGAAATGTGAAAATGCTACTGTGTTTGCTTACGTCTAGCTTAATCAAATTGGGAGACATTGGCAGTCTGGTCAGTGTTCTAAGCAAATTGATGCAAAGGTCCCTGAGAAGAGACAGAAAATACCCTGCCATTAATCTTAAACCACTTGAAGATTATGATTGAAACAATGAGATCTCTAAGACTTAGCTTCTCAAATGGCTCTTAACAGTCCCGTACCTATATTGTGGCAACAAAATTAACTCTCCAGGAGGAATAGTGCTCTGTCTTAAAAAAAAAAAAATCTTTGTTTTTGTTTTGCTTTAAAGACAAAGAAAGGGAAAATCAGCCAAGGAAGCTGCTTTAAACACTCTGGAGCTGTTGCTGGTGAGAGATTGTCCTTCACTTGTGGTGTGCTCGGTTGGGTTACAAAGGAAAAGGAATTGAATGATGCCTCCCTGGGATAAAAAGAAAGCACTAATATCAGGTGATAGTTTCCCTCTTCCTTAGAAGAACTTAGCTCATTTTTCTTTTTTAATGACCAGCGATTTTGCAGCTGAAAGTTGTGCAAATGTAAAAGATGTTCCCTTGTCCATGGCTATCAGCCGACTTCTGTCACTTGAGTGTTGCAAGCTTCTGTATCAATTAAAGAACGTGGGAAAGAGAATTAGATACCGATATCGTGCACTTTCAAGTAACTCTACCCCCTCCCCTCAGGCCTGCATTTGAATGCTGATGCGGGTGTGGTGTTGCTATTTCCCCTAATAACCAGAGACCCACACTAAACCGAAAAAAAAAAAGGACTGAGCACTCCATCTCTGGGCGTTCTGACAAAGATGTAGCTGCTCTTTGCCCCTAGAGTCCTAAGGAAGGATGTCCCCACGCCCGCAATGTTTTCCTTAGAGACTTGGGTGGACCTTTCAGAGAGATCCTGAATAATTAACATTAAAAAAAAAAAAAAAAGCTAAATGCTGAAGAAAGAGAGGCAGGTAGCAACAATAACAACAACAAAAAGATAAAATAAACGGTGCTAAAAATTATTTTTCAACTCTGCACAGTTCCAGATGCCGCAGGATCAGTGCATCTCAACCTCTCTTACTTAGGGACCCGCTCTCCCGCGGAGAGAGCTTGCACTGGAGCGGTGTCTCCACCAGAGACTCAGGAAACAGAGGGTGTCTGCGGAGAGAGGAGGGGATGGGACCTCCTAGCAGCTTGCTCTTCCCACCTGTTCCCTCCGCACCAAACTGGAGCGAAGTGGCCTCCAGTCTCCAAGTGGCACTCACGAGTGTGTCGCCAAACCAAAGCCCAGGAACCTGCCAAAGGGAAAAGACCTATGGGGTCGGAGGCACATGCCACTGCCTGTCTGGCTGCCTGGCCGGCCGCCTGCGCTTGGGTGGACAAAAGGCTCACAGGTCACGCTAGTGTCCTAGCTGCTGTAGCATTCGATGGAGGGAGCAGGCGCTGTAGTGTGGGCGCGCGCGCTGGGACACACGTGCACTTGTGTCTGTATCAAGCCTCAGACGTCAACTGGGAAAGTTCCCGACCCTGCGCGTTGCCTTCCACAGATCCTACCGCATCCCCACCTGCTACCTAGGTGCCCCCGGAGCCACACCCGGACAGGTGTGCCAGCCTTGAACCGCCAACCTCAGGCGAAAGACCCAAGGGAGGAGAGACGGGGGTCGTAGGATGGGCGGGGTCAAGAAGAAGGATGGAGTTCCTCGAGCTTGGATAGTCCTACGTGGCAGCGACTGTCACCACACTCAGTCTTTCCCGCCCAGACCTACCCCGTCTAAAGGCAAAGAGATTGATTCTGCCAAGCACCGGACTCTGGGAAACCTCGGGGGTTGCCACAGACTCCTGAGACTGGGCAGGCTTGGCTTAGGTTCGAAAACACGGTTTTAATTTTCTTAATGAAGGCACGCTCTAGAGCTCAGCTGGTAATGGCTGTGCCGAGTTTAATAGACTTCTGTCGACCAGCAAAAGACGGATAACTATCGGTTATAAGTAATCTGCTCTAATGCAATTATTTTTCCAGGTTCAAAAGTCATTTCTGCAGAGAGGGCAGGAGTGAATTAAGCCCCCAGGGGACCGTGGACATGGGACCCAAGACCGCCTGAAACCGGATCTGAACCTGTTTGGAGAGATACTTGGGCTTGGGGGAGGCGTCCAAGGCTCCTCTGACCTCAATGTCCCCACCTCCCCTCTCCCCTCTCACCCATCCATCCTTCTTCCTCCACTATTGGTCCCTGTCTCCTTCCCATTTCACTCTTTTTTTCCCTCAGCTCCTGAAGAGTGAATGTTAATTCTCTCTCCTCTATTTGACTCATGTTTGGGGGTGGGGTTGTAATTCAGACTGTCTATTGAGTCCAAAGTATTTCACTCGGAAATGTCCTCATACAGAAGTCACTATTGGACTGTCAGGAGTTGAAATGAAATTGTGTGTGATGTTTAGAATATCAGTGTGGCCATGAACACACAGCTAATATATATATTTCTAGCTGAACATGGAAGCAAGCCCATCCGTGTCGCCATAAAGTTAGCCTACTTTGAAGGTTTTACACAAATTATCATTCCAGGCAGTTTTTATTTGGAATTACCCAAGCTCTCCTCAGCTATCTACTTCACTTGGCCTGAAACACAAACCTCAGGAAATCGTGATTTAAAGATATAAAAACTAGCAGGAGTCGTAATTTTCCTTCGCATGGAGGAAACCAAGCCAGGAACCCAGTGTGCCCAGAAAGAGCATCTGGGGAGCCTGGGGCTTCTGGCAGGAGCACTTTACCCCCAGACCAGCTGCAGGACAAAGGAGGTTCTTGGGAGAGTGCTAAGAAACCCGAGGTGTCCATTCCAGACCCCGGGAGCACCCCCCCTCCAGTGGGAGAGAACCGTGATGTAACTGGAATGCAGGAAAGTCCACTCCTCACTACGCCGTAGCCTTGCGTGTTGCACGCGCTATACGTCAGCCCCATCTTCTTTCTTTTTCCTTTTTAAAGCACAGGCACAAAGCTCTGCTGCAGTCACTATCTCCTCTCCTTGGCCCCAAGCCTGCCCTGTCCCATGCCTTCTACAGCAGGAAGATTAAATCAGGCTAAACCCCGTGGACACCCCTTCTTCAGGTCTCAGCGGCTGAGAGCACAGCTACACATCTACTCATAGGAAGCTGGGAAGAGCAAAGAGGGAGGCCCTCACCCCTCCTGGCCCTGTAGTCCACACCTCTCCTGGAGGGTCAGAGTTCTGCAAGAGGTGTGGACAGTTCTGGTTTCGCTCCCCCTTTCCCAAACTCTTCCTGAGCTCCTAGGTCCTCGGGCCTGAAGGATTCCCAGGGCTTGCAGACTCTGGACAGAGCGAACACATGGGATTTGTCATCTAACTGAAGAGGAGGTGGCCTGGGAAAGTCACCAGCCAAAAGAACCACATTCAGCTCATTAAGTGCTGAGAATCCAGTAGCCTTTAATTAAATCCGGAGAAAAGTGTGAGAAGTCACTGGCCATGCCACTCAGCCCTGCTCTTCCATCCTGTCACGGTCACCCCTAGTTCTAATATCCAATCAGAGGGCAGGCCTGCAGCCACTGTTCGTTGAGGGACTATAACAATGGAACAGTGAAGCCCAGAACGCCCCAAGGCTTTTGCTATGGTTTCCTGTAGTAGGAGAGCAGAGGAAAGAGACAGTCTGCCCCCGAAGTGGCTTTTTAAAGTCCCCCCTTAGATGAACAGAGCTGAGAAGGACTTGGTAAAAGTGAAGACAAGCCTGTTAGTTACCTTCTCTACCCAGGAAGCAACCTGTGTATGCTAAAGAGCCCATCTCCGCTCTCCCCAGCCAAGACCCCTTTGCAAGGCATCTCAGAGCCCCGACTGCCCCTTCTCCAGAGTTCTGTGTCCCTGAGCCCTCTCAGTCCGTCTGACCTCTGAAACAAAGGACTAGCTGGGTCTGGGGGAACATAAGGCCTCAACAGGAGGCCTGATTCTCTCTCATTCATGCATTTGCCTTATGAGGAAAACATTTCTCTTCCATTGTTTTTGCTGTGAAATCAATGTATGATCACATGCACATTGTGCTTAGAGTTGTCTAAAGTGGACTGGCCTGAACACAGTACATTCTTTTTTATTTTATTTTATTTTATTTTATTTTATTTATTTTATTTTATTTTATTTTATTTTATTTTATTTTATTTTATTTTATTTTATTTTTGAGACAGGGTTTCTCTGTGTAGCTTTGCACCTTTCCTGGAACTCACTCTGTAGCCCAGGCTGGCCTCGAACTCACAGAGATCCGCCTGCCTCTGCCTCCCGAGTGCTGGGATTAAAGGTGTGCGCCACCACCACTCAGCCATAGTAACACTTAAAAACAAAACAAGTATGGATAAAGAGCCTTGAGCACCGGAGACCCTCTTCCACTGCCTTTCCAAACAAGATTTACTGGCCATTGTACTTACTTTGAGACAGGGCTCACTGTGTAGCCCTGGCTAGCCTGGAACTTGCTACGTAGACCAGGTTGGCCTTTAATTCACACAGATCCATCTACCTGTTTCCCAAGTGCTGGGATTAAATGTGGGTGTCAGCCACAATACTAGGCAAGATATGAGCATGGCAGCTTAATCCCATAATTCTCGCACTCTGGAGGAAAGCTGAGGCAGGCGGGTCACCACAAATTCCATTCAAGACTATGCAGTACAAGCCTGTCTCAAACAAACAAGAATCTGAGGCGGCAAGAGCTCCATGGACAATACTCCTCGAATAATAGATGGTTACATCTTTATGTTCCCTTGAAAGAAGTCGGCACGACCCAGTGACGTCAGAGACGAGCCTTTTCTGCTTCTGTATTTACAAAGCTTTCCCAATCATACAGGTTACGTCATCTGCTCCCTGGGTGCTTAGCCCACCAAAGCAGTGTGAAAGCATTCAGTCTTACTTCACGGCTCACCCACAAGCTTCAGGACTTTAGGTTTAAGGCGAGTGTAGAGTTGGGTCATGGGTATCAACCAGTTCAGATAACCTACCCCAATCACCACAATTTTATTCCTAACTTATGTTCAATTTGATTTCCCTGCTCTGTTCTTAATAAACTTCAAAAAACCCAACGGGAGTACACAATACCCACCCTCTCCTATGATACATTTGTAAAATCATGTCATATAAAGCTCCCTTAACGTCCCCATGGAAACCAAGTTCTTTCCAATTAGATTGGGAAACATGGCTATCGTGTTAATTCAGAGGCAGTTGACTCAAAGACCCATCAATGGTTAGTAAATTCTGACAACTTTTCTAGCATGTCTCTGAATTTCCAAGCAGGGATCTTCAGGCTTGTTGAGACATTCCCTATATGTGCAACGGTCATCATTCGGATGGAGCCAGACAGTGGATAAGAAAGCAGCTTTCACAGATGTAGTTTACAATTCATTCCTCTTCTTTCCGAGGCATGGCTCCCTAGGTTGCTCCTGCCTGGCTCGGAATTCACTGTCTTCAGCCTGGCTTGAACTGGCAGCATTTCTCATACCTCACCCTCCTGAGCGAGCACTGGCGTTACGGACATGCGCCACCGTAGCTTTTTTTTTTTTTTTTTTTTAATTCATTTCTACCATTTACCCCAAAGTTTTCTAGGCATTATTTAATAGATAACGAAGTTCTCCAGACTCATGCAAGCCACATCTGGAAACACTTCCTCTGCCCTGCCCATCACCACCCCCTACCAGAGAAAGCAAGAGCCTAAGGAGCCCCCCCCCACCATCATATGATAGCATCAGCTTTTAATCAGTGAAAGGCACTCCTATTTAAATTTACAGGATGACTCTTTATTTCATTTATCTTTTCTTTTGGAGGAAAGTGAAACAAGAGCACCACCCTTATTAATTATAAGATTGATGGGGTGAAAAAAGCCAAATGAATTTGGCTTGCAAATTATTAGTGGAGGTATGAATATTTATGAGTGTGCCAGGAACTGCAGTCATGAACCCTGGGTATCAAGCTTGGGAGACAGTCAGACCAATGCCTTCCATAAGGCTCAGCCTTCCCAAATCTGACATGACATAAATGGGAAACTTCTAAATTAGACACAGGGTGGGCTTCGATCAAATAAGTTACTTTTTCTTCCCCCAGTGTGTGGGTAGCCTTGCTAAAGATGAACTCATTTCCAGAGCCTCTGTCATGAGCTTTAAGAATCTTTTATAATGAAAGGCAGATAAGCTGTATGAAGAAGATCTTTGTGTTTTCTCCTACTTGATATTCATCTATTTTAAATCATTTTCTGTAAAATATTTGTGCTATGCAATTTTAAAATGTAAAACTATTTTAATTCAGTGTAAAAATACTGGAAAGCTAAAATATTCCAAGAATAGATGTGACTAAGGTATGTGTGTGTATGTGTGTGTGTACACACTTATAATATAATTATATATATATATATATATATATATATATATATATATATATTATATAGCGAAGCACCCTTTTAATCCTAGAACTCAGGAGGCAATGGCAGGTGGATCTCTGAATTTGAGGCTAGCCTGATCTACACAGTGACTTCACGGCTGGCCTGATCTATAGAGAGAGAGCCTATCCCCAAGAAAGAAAAGTAAGTAAATGAGTCAAAACCAGGATTCAGAAATATGGAAAAACAAACAAACAAACAAACAAACAAAAACCCCCTCTATCTTCCTCTCGACTAGACCTGGCAGAATGTCTTGAGCTCTTTGGAAGGGGTGCCAGGGGTCTGGCATTGAGTGAGCTCAATTTCTTTACCCATTTCTCCCTGCAGGGTATGTGAGCAGGGGCTGATGGAACCCTGTATAAAAATGATTCCCTGTGACATCAGAGTCCGCTCTGTAGATCCTCTTTGAAAGCGGAGACAGGTTGTGTTCAAGACAGAGACACCAAGCAATTTAAAAAATGCTCCTCAGATTTTCTGGAAAAAAAACAAAACAAAACAACAACAACAAAATGCTCGACCAGTGTTCTCCCTCCTCCACAATCTTAAGTGGATATTTGTGATAAATTGTTGCTTTATGTATATCCTGTTTCGATTTGTCTTTTTTCAGTAAGGATGTAATTTTTTTTTTTTAAAGAAATGACACTACCGACAACAGTTTACTTGAATTCACCAACCTTGAAATTGACGCATCTCCTATCAATCACTTTCTGGAGACACAGTGAAGCACATTCCACATTTGTACATCCGTAGTGGCACACACTCACATGCATGCTGTTCAGTTTAAGTGCCCTGCAGCACGGCATGTCACCCTCTCCTGGAACATCCTTTGGGTCCGTCATCTGCTCGTCACATTCTTAACCTGATGAAAGTTCAAACTACAATCTCCACTAGTAGATTTTCGAGCTGAAAGGCGGGCTTGAGGTCATTTGGTGTGGTCCCCATATTGTTCTGACACAGAAGTGGAATTTTGAAGATGGCAGCTGACTAGTCCAACTCAAAACTCACTAGCTCTGGGGGTCTGAAAAGACCCTGAGGGTCTGAATATGAGGTTAATTTTTCTTATTATCTGGTGCCTTCCCACTTTCTGATGCCTGTGGTCCAGCAGTAGTTACAGTATTTCACGTAAACTTTTCTAACATTCTCCCTGCCACTGCAGTGGCAGGGGAATTCTTATTAAATAGTAATAAGGTATTGACTGTCCTGCCTGCCAATATGAAGATTGGTTGTTGATCTGTGATGCCTGTATCGATCAGCTAAGAATAAGGTCTATCCTCTACCTTCGCTATTGGCACAAAAACAAACTGTATTAATAGAACTACAACCTTCCTTATTTATTGGTTGTACCTAAGTTCAGTCAATCAACCTAGAAACAGACGTAAATAGGAATAACAGAAAGAAACACCTCAAAATCTAAAAAGTATCCACCAGAGCTATTGAAACATGGCCAGAGGTCCTTGGCTTCAACACATGGCTTCCTTATTGGTAAGTCTCACGCCTCAGTCTTCTTCATCCTGGGTTTAATTTCACACAGACTCTGCGCTTTTTATACTAGGGGGCATCTTATTCAGTTCTGAAATGATCTTCTATTTATGACGGGCTCTTCTGTCACCTTGTTATTTCTGTAGCTTGCTGTCAGAAACGTCACTCCCAGTCTCCTCTGCGCGGCTCTTCACCTGCTGTGGAGTGACTGGGAAGCTCTGTTCTCTTCTTCCCCTATAGCACACAGTGAGGGCTCGGGCGAGCCGCTCAGTCCTTAAAGCACTTGCCACACAAGGGTGAGAGTCAGAGTTCAGATCCCCAGAAGCCACATGAAGGCCAGGTGGGCACGATGGCTGTCCTCTACTTCCGGTGCTGGGGAGGTGGAAACAGGATCCTAAGATCAAACTGGATAGCCAGCGTAGCCAAATAGGCAAGGGCTGGGTTCCAGTGAGAGACCTTGACTCAGTTCATAAGGTGAAGCACATTTTGGTTTGGTTTGGTTTTTGAGACAGGGTCCCTTTACACAGTCTTGGCTGTTCTGGAGCTCTCTATGTAGACCAGACTGGACTCAAACTCACAGAAATCCTCCTGCTTCTGCCTCCCCAGTACCGGGATTAAAGGTGTGTGTCAGGTGACATGTATTTGAGGAAGGCTCCTTATGACAGCCTCGGGGTTCTATGTGCACTGCCCACACACATGCTAACACTTGTATACCCAAGCAGGCAACACACACATGCACATGAAAAGGAAACTGAGCACTTTCATTTCCTATCCCTCTCCTCCTCGCCCAGCCTGAGGTCTATCTTAAATCTACTAAGGAACATTCATGATTTCTCTCTGAGATAAGGATTTTTATCCCAGCAACTTCTCTATAGATTCACACACCTAACTTCTGTGGGAAATGTTTACATATAAATATTTGGGGGGGGTTCTTATTTTTTTTTCTTTTTCTTTGAGATACGGTCTTCTTACACGTCTTGGAACTCTGTGTAAACCAGATTGGCCTTGAACTCTCAGAGATCTGCCTGCCTCTGCCTCCCAAGTGCTGGGAGGATTTGAGGGTATTTTCTGAATCTATGATTAGGTTAAAACCCAGACAGAAAAGAAAAAAAGCAGATGTTTGATTTAAAAAATATACATATATATGTATATGTAATATACAAATTAAAGTCTCAAACTTGTAGGCCTTTAAAAGTTTTTCTCAATGATTTTCCCTCTACTCTGTTCCCATTTCATTATTTTTTCATGAATATGATAAATGGTCATTAAATCTAAGCTTTTTTATTTAATGTTCATAAAAACTGGTAGGTTTTCAAACAGATGTGGCCTGATACGGTTCAGTGAATTTAGTGGACTTCTCATATAAATGGAATACTAACCGTACAGAAGATGGATTTTATGCCCTTGTTTACCTCTTCTAGAAGGCACCCTTATTATAATTACAAATAGTGTTTATTGCATGTTGTGCCATAGACACATGGTTGTCCAGACATGCGCAAACCTTCACTTCTCATTGCCATCTAGATCTACGATCTGAGGTAACACTGATGATGCAAAGACACCCACATGAGTAGAAGGTGTGGCACCCTGAGGGTGTTCTTTTCCAGGAGAGAGAAAGCACAAAGGACCCTAATTTGTGACAGAACAAACACTCATCCTTTTGTTTTGCATTTCCCTGTCAGACTCCAATAGGCGGCTGGAAAGAAAGAACAGCTCATTTCACTGCATTTACTTTTGCCAATTAAGGATGATGTCGCGGGAACATCACTTCCTTTTCTAACTTTCTATGGTATTATTAATAATCTATACCATGTATTTTTAGTTATACATATGTGGGTGTGTTTGTGTCTCTGTGGGCATGCACAGGTAAGTGCATGTGCTGGCAGAGTTCAGAGGTGCCAGAGCCCCTGGAGCTGGTGGTAGAGGTGCTTGTGAGCCTTCTGATGTGAGTGCTGGGAATTGAACTCAGGTCCTCTTCATGAGCGGTGTGTGTCTTTAACTGCTGAGCCATCTCTCAGCCCCTAGTCTTTCTTATAAACAATGATTTATTTATTAACATGCATATATATGATTGGGAGAGTACACACACGGAGGTCAGAGGACCACTTCATAATCAGTTCAATCTTTCTACCTTCACGTGGGTTCCAGGGATCAAACTCAGGTCAGCAACCTTACACAACAACTGTTTTCATCTGCTCTGCTGTCCACCCGCTTCTAAGCTGTTCAAAAAGGGATCGATCAGTAAGGAGAAGGAGGTGGCAGCTAGAGCGGCCTATGTGGACAGCACACACAAGCCCAAGCAGCAGAGGCAATGGGTTCAGACATTGCTTTCTGGTCACACCAGAACATATTAACAAGAGCTCCTCAACAGTTAACTATGTGACATTAGCCAAATTAACCAATGCATCTCGAACTTGTATTGGAGCTTTAAATTTTTTATTTTTTATTTTGAATTTTATGTGCATGAGTGTTTTGCCTGCGTGTATGTTTGTACATCACATATATATGCCTGGTACCCTTGGAGTCTAGAAGAGGATGTTGGATTCCTGGAACCCGAGTTACAGGCAGCTGTGAGCCACCACGTGGGTGTTGTGAACAGAACCTAGATCCTCTTCAAGAGTACCAAGCAGTCTTCCTGCCTGCTGAGCTGTCTCCCCAGCTCCTGTCTTTGGAGTTTTACATAGTGACTAAATTAGCGAATATGTAAAGACACTTTTCTCAATCAAGTGACTTGTGGTAGACATTCAGTAAATATCGATGATGATTTTTATTGTATGCAATAAGAAATTTATTTTTATTTATTTTATTGGCAATGTTGGGCAGCAAACTCAAGACCTTATCTATATTAGGCAAGTGCTTTATCGTGGAACATACCAGCAGCCCCTACTGTTATTACTTTCAGTAAGAAGGCAGTCAACATCTTTCCAGCTCCCTTCAAGCTTAGAACAAAGGCACACGTGAAATTTAGACATCTGTTTTTATTTATGATTGAATTTTATTTTGTGTTTTTGAGACAGGGTTTCTCTGTGTAACAACGCTGGCTGTCATGAAACTGGCTCTGTAGACCAGGCTGGCCTCGAACTCACAGAGATCCACCTCCCTCTGCCTCCCGAGTGCTGAGATTAAGGGAGTGTGTCACCACGCCCAGCATCTATGTTTATTAATAATACAGAAATTCCACAATTCCCTCATTTGTTCTTTGCCCTGTAAGTTAAGTTGGCATACACTGTTGGGCATAGGTCATTCTACAGTCATTTATTTATTTGGTTTGTTGTTACATAGTGTAAGTTTACTAGGCTGGCAGCCAGGAAAAGTAGATTCCGATCATCACTGGTCAGTTCTGTAACAGGACTTTACTTCCTTTACCTATGAAACAAGTTACAGTAAAGAATGTCCAAAGTCCATTCTGACCTCAACAGCCAAGGATTCAGTGACTTACATAGAAACGGTACCCTAGCAGAACTTTTCTCCACTCTCTTCTGAGTATATACTGAGAGACAGACCCACTATGTGCTTATTCTGCCAGGATATGTTTTGTCCTCAAATTTACAGTCTAGCGAAGCAACTAGCCACATCACAGCATAATCTATGCTCTAATACAGGTGTTTATATACAGAATGTTAGGACCAGATCCAACCAATGGGCAGTAAATCTGTGGTCGATGGGAGAGACTCAGGAAATCTTTGCTGATGAGTGGGCCCCTGAACTGTGCTTTGAAGAAGAAATGAGATAAAAGAGAGGAGGGAGGGCTTTTAGGTAGAGATAGTAGTAAAGAAACGTAAGGCAGAGAGAGTACACGGCACAGGGAACTGACAGTACACAAGGCTGGAGGTAGAGGCTGTGGGCCAGCACGTAAAGATGAGCTTCTCACACGCTTTCATTTACCGTGGTACACGTCACATCCCCAGTCTTTACTCCCCAACCACACAATTGTTCAGGCTAGAAATGTAAGGGTTATCCTTGTTATAAACCTTCTCTTCGTCCATGATTATCTCTAAGTCAAATCAATTCCCAGTTCCCAATAAATACATAGGTATGTATGTCTCTAGTTGCATGCTTTTCTGTGTTTGTTTGTGTCCTTTGGAGACATGATCTTACTGATACAGCCTGGGCTGGCCCCAAACTCACCATCATCCTGCTCACATTCTGGGGCTGCCGAGGTGCAGACTGACTCTTTATCCCATGTGCTACACTCTGTCCCAGTTGCACAGTCTTGCCCTAAACAGCATCACTTAGACATGATGGTTTGGGACCTTGGAGTCACATCCGATCTTAGCATATTCCTATTTAGAATCCTTCATGGAAACACACTATTCTTAATAAAGCCAAGAATTCTTGACTTGATCTAAAGCCTTGCTGTATTATTCTCCAGCCCCATTCAGGATCCCCTCACCTCCTTCCATTCAGTCACCTTGTTTGCTAGATTAGGCTACAGCCTCTATCACCATAGCATTTACACTTTCCTTGCAATATCTTCACACTTACACTTATTTATACTTAATCATGTACTTATTTGTTTAGTGTCTGTGTCTATTGCTAGACTATCTATTCCATGAGGAAGAGACTGGACATGTTTTCTTTAATGCAATAGCCTAATGCCTAATAAGTATCTTTCAAAGTGAAAAATGAGAAAAGAAGAGAGCAATCAGATATGATAAAACCTGAAAAGTGGCCATTGGATTTAGTGGTTAGAGACAGTGGGTGGCCATGGAGAAAGCAGCTTCAGTGGTGTAGGTAGATGCAGGCTGAAACAGGCTGAGGATCAGAAGAGAGACTGTGGGGCCATAGGGCTTAAATTCATTTCAAGAATCTTATTAACAGGAGAAATGAAAACAAAATAGCAACAGATAAAGAGAAGACATGTAGAACAAGAAACTTCTGCTTTTTAAGATAAGAGAGAACTGAGTTTATATGGTGTGAGAGAAAGTAATAAAAGAGAAGCTATAGAAACTAATAGAGAGATTATGCACATGAGATACATCAATGAAAGGGCATCAGGAGAGTGCAGAGACTGGAGTTCAGAGAATAAGTTCTATAAAACCCAAATGCGACAAGAAAGCAGAGGTGGGAGTCTGTGCAGCTTGCACAGAGGCATGGAGTCCAAGATGGTGTGCCTTCCTCCTTGTCCGCTAGACTGTCTATTAGTTACACCAGAGTGTAGCTAGAGTTTTCCTGCCTGGCCCACAGTCAGGACAAATCTCTGTCACCCTCCAGTCCCACAGCCGCTCAGAACCAACCAAGTAAACACAGAGACTTATATTGCTTACAAACTGTATGCCGTGGCAGGCTTCTTGCTAACTGTTCTTATAGCTTAAATTAATCCATTTCTATAAATCTATACCTTGCCGCATGGTTCATGGTTTACCGGCATCTTCACATGCTGCTTGTCATGGCGGCGGCTGGCAGTGTCTCTCTTCACCTTCCTGTTCTCTCAATTCTCCTCTCTGTTAGTCCCGCCTATACTTCCTGCCTGGCCACTGGCCAATCAGTGTTTTATTTATTGACCAATCAGAGCACACATTTGACATACAGACCATCCCACAGCACTAGAGTTCTATGTTTAGTTCTGTTCCTGTGACAAATACCCTGGAAAAAAAAAACTAGAGGAGATAAAGGTCTGTTTGGCATCTACTCCACAGTTATGGTCCATCATACTTGGGAAGTTAAGGCAATAAATCAAGCAGTTAGTCACATCACATCCACAGCCAGGAGCAAAGAGGATAAATGAATTCTTGCTTACTTACTCCTCAGCTGGCTTTCTCTACTCCTATATGGTCCATAGCCCTGCCCATGAAATACTGCTGCCCACAATGGGCTGGGTTTTTTACACATCCATTAGCAAACAAGACAATCTCTCACTGGCACGGCCACAGGCCAACCTGATCTAGTTAGTTCTTCATTAAGACTATGTTCCCAGGTGACCTATTTCATATTAAAGTGACTTTTTAAACTAAGCAGCACAAGGAGTCATTCAAAGGAAGATGAGTGGGAAAAGAGATAAAGAAATAGGAGCTTAGGACCGGGAACTGGGTGTTGTAGGATATCTGTACACTGTGTGTAGACCTATCGCTATAATTGGTGCAATAAAAAGCTGAATGTCCAATAGCTAGGCAGGAGGACAGACAGGACTTCCAGGCAGAGAGAACTCTGTGAAGAAGAAAGGTGGAGTCACCAGCCAGATGCAGAAGAAGCAGGATAAACAGTGTGTAAATGAGGTAATGAGCCTCATGGCAAAATAAATATTCCTATAAATGAGTTAATTTAAGTTATAAAAGGTAGTTGAGACAAGCCTAAGCTAAAGACTGAGCTTTCATAATTAATAAGAAGTGTCTGTGCCCTTATTTGTGAGCAGTGGTCCCAATGAGAAAGTACTGGTACATATGGCACCCAACATGGAGCCACATCATTCCACATTGGACCCAAGAAAGCTTAAAAAAAAAAGATCCAAACATGGAAACATGGAGCCAGAAATGGCTTCCTAGTCCTGTAGTCTCTTAGGCAGCCCACAGAGATACAGCTTGAGCCAGCCAGCACCATGTGCAAAGCCACAAGATAGGTTTAAAGCTTGGTTCATGTGGTCAGAGAAGGCTGCAGGTATGCAGTAAAGTGGTCCAGACTGAGAAAACCTTTAAATAGATACAATAAAAAATGGGTATAAATAATCATAGAAAAAGTAAAATAATATAAAAAGAATTTTCTATATTTCTATAGTTTTGGAAGTTGTTTGCTCTGCACTTCCTGTTTCCTCAGGTAACATTATATCCTTCTCAAGTCTTTGATGGAGTTGAAGACTAAATAGTTATAGTTACAGTTTTCCTTGTCACCAAATTCAAAAAAGAAACATATATAAAAGATAAAAAGTTTATTAGGTTAAAATACTTAAGTTGTTTATCTAAGAAAATGTTTTAAGGTCTAAAAAGATAATTTTAGGATGTAATACAAGTTATGATAGAAAATTGTTTAGGTATAAAACTTCAGACTCGCCGGGCGGTGGTGGCGCACGCCTTTAATCCCAGCACTCGGGAGGCAGAGCCAGGCGGATCTCTGTGAGTTCGAGGCCAGCCTGGGCTACCAAGTGAGCTCCAGGAAAGGCGCAAAGCTATGCAGAGAAACCCTGTCTCGAAAAACCAAAAAAAAAAAAAAAAAAAAAAAAAAAAAAAAAAAAAAAAACTTCAGACTCATCATTTTTATCTTTTTTGGGAAGAAAATAAGGGGGAGGAGGAGGGCTGATAATTCCTATGGGAACAACCCAGAACTTTCTAGAAGGCACCTTTTTTCTCCACTCCAATCTTTGTGTTAGCTAGCAGCTATGCAGCCCCTGGCCCAACTCTCTTTACAGACCAAAGGCTGGTGAGTTCTCTGCTCTCCCCCTTTGATGTTTACTCAGTCTTCTGGCTCAAGACTGTGACACATTAGTGGCTGCAGCCAGTTTAAGTGGCACATGGAAGACTGGAAAGAGAACTGGAAATGGGTTTGCCCAGCTCTGCAAATGGATGGTTATTCCATTAAGATGTGCTTGTGTAAATAAATGAGTTCTGTCAGGTGTGCTATTTAAACCCTATGGAACTTTGCATTGACAAGATAAAGTACAAGATGTCTTTACAATATTATTCCATGTTACCCATCCTACCCCTGGACAACAGCACAGGCCTGTGACATACAGCATTTTCCTTCTCCAGTGCCTTGTTCATCCTATTATCTAAGTCAAGAATATCCTGCTGTAATGCTGGATCAAATTTAGGGGTTAACTTAGATGACCCTATTTCTGGAAGCCTTCCCTGTTCATGACAAGTACAATGGAAATACACTGTCTCTGCCTTTGGCTCATGAGACATGCTTCTTTAAATACACATGAAAATATTGTTAGAACATTTAATATATCACACACTTTTCCTTCGGTATTCTTCCTATGATTATATTTTTAAAAGACCTGAGAAAATGACCTGTCTCTGATTGTGTGCAGAAATCAACTCAAAGTGGATCAAAGACCTAACTGGAAGATCTCAAGTGATAAAACTCCTAGAAGAAAACACAGGGGGCACATCTCAAAGCATTGGTAAGCCCAATAATGTTTTTAAGACATAGATGCAAACAGGAAAACAAAGCAAGGATAGACAAATGGGGTTCCATCAAACTAAAAAGTTCATGTGCAGCAAAGAAAATGATCAGCAGAATAAAGCAGAGCTTACAGAGCAGGGGAAATACTTGCCAACTATTTGTCCAGCGAGTAACTGATATTCAGAATGTAGAGTGTTTGTGCATGTGTATGTGTGTAAGTGTACAGTGTGTGTGTGTTTGCCCATGTGTGCAGGTGTGTATGTATGTGTGTAGAGGGCAGAGGACCATCTCGGGTGCTATTCTTCAGCAAGTATCTACCTTGTTTTCCTCCTTCTCTTCCCTCCCCTCCCCTTTCCTTTCTCTCTCCTCTTCTTCTCTCTTCTTTCTCTCTCCCTTCTTTTTATTTGAGACGGAATCTCTCACTGGCCCGGAGCTCACCAAGAAGGCTAGACTGGCCAGTCACCGAGCCCAGAGATCTTCCCATCTCCACCACTTCTCTAACTTCTGTGGGTTTCCAAGTGTGCACCACTACATTTGCCTTTTTATGCAAGCTTTGGGAATCAAACTCAGATCCTTGAGCTTTTGCAGAAAGCATTTTATGACTGAGCTATCTGTCCAGCCCCAAAATGTATCTTCTTATGGTTTGTATAAGAAGCTCCCACAGGCACCAATGTTCAGGTCTTGATGGTCAGTCGGCCGTGGAGACTTTAGGAGGTGGAGTCTGGGTGGGTCTCCAGGTGAAAGCCTTTGCAGGTTAACTTTTCCGGGTCCCCATTCTGTCTTTCTCTGCTTCCTATCCCCTGTGAGATGATACCCTCTGTTTTACCATGACCTGCTGATCAATGCTTTGCCCACCATGGACTCAAACTTCCAAAACCATTGAACCCAAACCAGCTCTCCCTAAGCTGTCATGTCAAGTATTTTTGTTTTAACAATGAAAAGGTGACACAGAAGGAACTAAAAAAAAAAAAGTAACAAAAAGAAAAAAAAAAGGAATCCAACTTAAAAATGGACAAGTGGTCTGAACACACAAGTCAAGAGAGGAAATACAAAGGGCCCACAAAGATGTGAAAACTACTCATGACCATTAATTAGCCATCAGGGAAATGCAAACCAGTGCTGCACTGACGTTTCATCTCAGTCCAATACATATATTGTAAAAACAAAACAAAACAAAGCAAATATCAAAATCCAGGAGACACTGGGAAGAAAGGAAGGGAAGAAAAAGAAACTCATGCACCACTGAGGGGAACAGTAATGAACAGAATTGCGTGTTCAGTAATGAACAGAACTGCGTGTTCGAGGTTCCTTAGAAAGTTAAAAATAGATGTGCCATTTGGTCTTGGGTATTCCAAGGAGAGGAGAGATTAGCATAGGAAAGACCCTTGCACACTGGTGTTTATTGTAGCCCTACTGACAACAGCTGAGATGTGGAACCAGCTTCAATGCCCAGCCACAGATGAATGGAAAGAGAAAATGTAGTACATAAACACTGGAGTATTAGTCAGGCGTAAACAGGAACGGAATCTGGCCTTTTGCAGCAAGGGGCATGGAATTAGTGAAACAAGCCAGCAAGAGAAAACAAACGTCACATGTTCCTCTCATGTGTGGAAGCTAGAAGATGCTGATGTGAAGGTAGTGACTGCAGCTGGATGGGAAGATGAGTGGGGGGGGGGCTGAGTTTGCTAAGCGCAGGGGTGTGTGTGTGTGTGTGTGTGTGTGTGTGTGTGTGTGAATGTGTGTGATAATATCACAATAAACCTGTTGACATGTACAATTAATACTTACTAACAAAAGATTTTAAGAGGTGCCATAAAATATTACTAACTCCCCAAATTATGAAACCAAGAATATCTTTACTCATCTGCATATTTATTTTTCCCCTTTCTAGTGTTTGGTATTAAACCTGTGGACTTGCGTATGCTAAGCAAGTTCTCTACCTCTGGGTTACATATTCAGCCCACAAAGATCTAAATGTCATCTTCCTCCTATTTAATGTCAAGTTATTTCCAGCTACAGCATTCACATTGTGTCAGATTTTATAATACAAATATTACACAACATCTTTTTCTTTTAATTAAAAATGTTTACATTTATTTATTTTATGTTTTGAGTGTTTTGCCTATGTGCATGCATGTATGTGTGTGCACCATGTGTGTACCTGGTGCCCTCAGAGTCTAGAAGAGGATGTTGGATCCCCTAGAGTTGGAGTTGTGGATGATTGTGAGTCATGATTTGGGTAATAGGAGTCGAACCTGAGTCCTCTACAAAAGCAGCAAGTGCTCTTAACCACTGGGCCATCTCACCAGTTTACAGTGTCTCATTTCTTCCTGGGACAATGCTTTCACAGTTTACATATCTTTCCCTCCATGCATCTGAAATGCCCATTCTCCTACGGGCCTCCCACAAATTTCTGATCTTTGAAAAGTACTTTTAACAATGATGATCCTGCTCACCATTCCTTGCCATTACCCTTCATCCACTTCCTGACTCTCCTGGACCCTGTTGAAATCAGAAGGCCTATACTAATTTATTCAGGCCTTGCAATGCTGCAGTAATATAATATCCAACCATGATCCATCTTGTGTTATTTGATTTTAAAAGTTGTGAAGAACTAGAAAAGAAACTTTTGTCAAGTGAGAAAGTCATTGGATGTTTCTGAGAGTGGCTGGGAGGAATCATGTGCTTCAAGCAGTATAGCAAAATGAGAATCCTGGAGCACTGTGGAAGTAAGATGAGGAGTCTAAGACAAAGACCAAGTTTCCTTTGAGAAACTTGGGCTCCTTTGCATTTTTAATTGATTATTTAATCAATCACATTGATTAAAAATATATTATAGTCTGCCAGGCGGTGGTGGCACATGCCTTCAATCCCAGCACTTGGGAGGCAGAGGCAGGCGGATCTCTATGAGTTCAAGGCCAGCCTGGGCTACAGAGTGAGTTCCAGGAAAGGCTCCAAAGCTACACAAAGAAACCCTGCCTCAAAAAAACAAAAATAAAATAAAATACATTATGATAAGAAAAGATGATGCTTTTTGTATATGAAACCTTTATTTTTTGATGTTATTTACTTTTTTTTTTTAAAGAAATTATTATGTTTCCAACTGTCTTCAGCCTGACAAATGGTTTGCTGAGTGTCACTGTTAATAGAGGCATCAATTTTAGGAGTTGTGCTCCTGGAAGTGGAATAAGGAGGAGGTGGAGCCCAGAGTCAAAGATACTACTGATAATGAGGGTGTTTGAATGGTGGTAATTGGCAAGGAGAAAGCCTAAAAGATGTATCCAGAGCCCAACCCTTACACTGCAGGCAAGCTGCCAGATAAAGACTCAAAACAGTACCTACGCTGGCAAGAAAAGTATTTTCTGGCTTCTCCCTCACCATAAAAGCTACTGAGAAGGGTTTAGAGAGACGTACCATGCCTAAAGTGGTAACTTCAGACTTGGGGTGTATTACTTCGGTGGAAACCTTTGCCATTAGAGTAGTGGGGGTCAAAGAATGCTCTTTCCTCTTCATTTGTGTGTGTGTGTGTGTGTGTGTGTGTGTGTGTGTGTACACACACACAAGTGCACATGCTCGTGCACAGTGGCACTGGAAGCCAGAAGAGTATGTCAGTCTCCTGGAACTGGAGTCACAGACTGTGAGCAACCTAATGTGGGTGCAGGAAGCAGGACTTGGGTCCTCTTCAAGAGCAGCAGGTATTAACAGCTGACCCACCTCGCCAGCCCCAAGAATGCGATCTTTAACAAAGTATAGCCCTGCAGTCTAGCTGATTAGAAAATACCAGAATTATGCAGTGAAGATTGAAAATGACTCAGAAAATCACTAATATGGGGGCCACGGAGGTGACTGAGAGGGTGAAGCACTTGTTGCACACAGGTAAGGATTTCCACGACCCTAGTGAAAAACAGGCTGCGAAGGTGGGAGTCCGTAACACCCACAGGGTAGGGAGGCAGAGTCCGACAAATCCCAGAAGCTCTTAGGCCAGTCAGTGCAACTGAAACCAGGTTCCGTTATAGACCTTGTCTCAAAAACCAGGGTGGAGTGCCAGGCGGCGGTGGTGCACGCCTTTAATCCCAGCACTCGGGAGGCAGAGCCAGGCGGATCTCTGAGTTCAAGGCCAGCCTGGTCTGCAGAGTGAGTTCCAGGAAAGGCACCAAAACTACACAGAGAAACCCTGTCTCGAAAAACCAAAACCAAACCAAACCAACCAACCAAACAAACAAAAACCAAGGTGAAGAGCAAGAGAAGAGAATATTGATGTCTACCTGCTGCCTACCTACACACACACACACACACACACACACACATACACACACACACACACATACTAAACAATAAATGGCTGCCATAATTTATTATTGGTTAAAAATTCAAGTTACTTTAAAGAAATTAAACAATTACTGTTTGTATGTATTTTAAAAAGCATATGATTTATTACTTATTTTTGACACAATTTCTCACCATGTAACCCTCCGAGTTTGGAACTCACTATGTAGAAGCTATATAGACAAGATTGGCCTCTAGCTCAGAGATCTTGCAGACAAAGCTAGTCTGCAACTTCCAGAGATCCTCTATATAGACCAGACTGGCCTCCAGCTCCCAGAGATCCTCTATGTAGACCAGACTGGCCTCCAGCTCCCAGAGATCCTCTATGTAGACCAGACTGGCCTCCAGCTCCCAGAGATCCACTATGTAGACCAGACTGACCTCTAACTCCCAGAGATCCACTATGTAGACCAGACTGACCTCTAACTCCCAGAGATCCTCTATATAGACCAGACTGACCTCTAACTTCCAGAGATCCTCTATGTAGACCAGACTGACCTCTAACTCCCAGAGATCCTCTATGTGGACCAGACTGGCCTCCAGCTCCCAGAGATCCTCTATGTAGACCAGACTGGCCTCCAGCTCCCAGAGATCCTCTATGTAGACCAGACTGGCCTCCAGCTCCCAGAGATCCTCTTGCCTCTACTTCCCGAGTGCTAGGACTAAAGGTGTGTGCCACCATGTCCAGCACAACCCTCTGTTCATTTGTCAGCTTAAGTATAATAGGCTAATTCAAGTTGTCAAGGAGCTTAACTATGAAATTGGCCATTTATTTTAGTTTGTTTTTTCAATCTGTCTTCCTATTTAATATTCAAGGCTTTTAGTTTGGAATGTTTTGTAAAATCTTTTTTAGTAAACAGTGGATCTGACTGGCAGCCTGCCGGCAGTAAAAACTGGACTGGTGTGTGGTATGTGTGGGGAGCCGTGGTCTCCAGTTCAATGTTCTATGACATGGATTACAAATGAAATCATGGCAGTGTCCTCATAGTGAGACACTGTATTAAGAATTCCATTACTGTAAGATTGTAAGAAAAATGCAGTAGCAGTATTTCAAAAGAAATAAAAAAACAAATTTTATAAGCCAAGAAAAGTCACCAGGTAACTTGGAGGGTATACATTGTACTAATGTGTTTGTCTTGCTGACCTGCTGGTTGTAATTAAGTTTTTAATTACAGTTTAATGTCTCAGGCTACAGTTTGGTGGAGACTGAGCTGGTGAGTGCACCGTCACAGGGGTATTCTTTCTGATAGTAGGGTGTCGACTGGTCCCTGGGAGAAAAGAGACACAGTGAGGTTGCAGGACCCAAAGTATCCTGAAGTGGAGAGTAGATGATTTGCTGAAGCCCAGCTCCTCTCACTTGGAGCTTGGCCTTCCTAGCAATGAACATGGCAGTGTTTGCACACACAGTCCTAAAGCATTGGCCTAAACATCAAAGAAAGACCCGTGCAGCAGAGCCGTGCACTGGAAGGTATTTAGAGATGATTTCTGTGAGCACTTTGGTTTTTCCTTTACCACATCGCTGAGTCACATATTAAGGATGGAGGGTCACATTAAAAATGAGCATGCTGTTTATTTTGAAGCAAATTATTACCAAATGACTACGCTTCAAAAGGTTTTTTCACTTCAATTTGAAGTGGTCATTTGAGTTTGAGGCATATGCCATTGCAAAGTTGTTGCTCCCTGTCCCCCCCCCCAAAAAAAAAAATCCAGACAAGTTAATTTTTGCATTTGTTGTTTGCAAAACTGTTGATTCAAGATGTGATGGGGACGTCTGGACAGTACGGCTTCTCTCCCTGTGGCCTGGTATGACCCATGCTTGTGTCCACCCAAATGACTGCTACTTAGTTCAAAGAAAAAGAGTGACTGAGCTGTGAGTTGTATCTGTGATTTAAGCCTAAGAGTCTAACAACTCAATAGACAGTAATTTCTAAGTACAGAACATATGCCCATGGGTAGTAACTGTTAGAGCCTACAAACCAGTGTTCGAAGAGATCCTGTTGATGTACGGCTCACACAGGATCTTTATGCTCAGTAGATGGTAGTCTATGCCAGTTGTGGTGCACAGATCGAATCCCTGATGACCCATGTGAGTTAGAGGCCAGCCTGGTCACCATAACAAGACCATGTCTCTAATGAAAACAAAACAAAACAATAATAAAAACCTTCATCATTCTATACATATTCTCTAAATTAGACCAGACTTTACAGAGTAATTTCACCCACTGTTCTATCATGGAGGTGAAGTTTGAGTTACTTTCTTTCTTTCTTTTTTTTTTTTTCAAGATAGGGTTTCTCTGTACTGTCCTGCCATTCTGGAAGTCGCTCTGTAGATCAGGCTGGCCTTGAACTCAGGGATCCGCCTGCCTCTGCCTCTCAAGTGCTGGAATTAAAGGCCGGTGTGATCACACCCAGCGTTGAGTTATTTTCTTTTATTGGCTTTTAGTGGGTAATACTCTAGCATGGTAAGATACCCAAACAATCAAGAATATACCATGAATTGATGACTTCCTTGCAAACCTAACCCCAGGGACATCTCTCCTCCTTGACAGTCCTGGACGGCATTTTTAATGGACCATTTTCAATATACTCCCTCTTTCTGGTCTTACATGTACATATTTGAGCATATATTTCTGTATGGCCAGCATTTGTTTTCACATTAAAATCGCAGCATATGATAAGAGAAAACAGGAAGCACACTCAAAGTTGAAGCATTATAACACATTTCTGTTTATAAAAATTACATTCATTATTTTATGGTGTGTGTGTGTGTGTGTGTGTGTGTGTGTACATGCCATGGCATATATGTGGAGGTCGGAGAACATGTAATAAGTCAGTTCTTTCCTTTTACCGTGTATGTACAGAAGATTGAACCAGGTCATCAGTTTTGGCAGCAAGCTCCTTTACCTGCTGAGCCGTTTCACTGGCCCTCTGGTCCTTGCTTTTTACTAACAGTGTATATATAGTAGGGCTGGAGAGATGGCTGAGTGGTTAAGAGCACTGGCTGCTCTTCCAGAGGCCAGGGGTTGGATTACCAGAGCTTGCATGATGACTCACAACCACCTGCAACTCCAGTTCCAGGGCATCCAACACTTTCGGAAGGCACTGCACATATGTGGAACATGGAAACACATGCAAGCAAAGCACCAGAACACAAAGGCTTTAGAAGATAATCTATGTTGGAGATTGTCAATGGATCGGGACATACAGTTTTTCCCCATTCTTTGGAAGGAGGTGACCGACTGCAAGGCTGGAGTGTAATTTACTTAATTGGGTTTCTATCGCTAAACATTTCAAGTGATCTCCTGTCTTTCATGAACACAAACACTGCAAGAAATATGCTTGTACATATGTCTTCATGCATATGCGTGCTCTATCTGCTGTAAGACTCCTAAACTGACGTCGCTTCTTCATTAACTTCCGAGGTCAAAGTGGATTTTCAGTGCTCCCTTAGCCCCACAGAAAATAAAGGAATTACTCCTACATTTGAGTGTAATGTTGCCAATTATTTTTTGTGAGTCCTTATCCCCTCCAGATCCAAAGTGCTTCTTCCCAAACTATTTCAGTTCTTTTTAATTTTTAGAACAGTTGCAGGTTAAGAAAGGAGCAAGGAGGGAGGCCCACATAAACTGGTGCTGGAATCCAGACTCTTCGGACTGGAGTTGGGGTTTATAGCTTCTCTGGGCTTCTGTTTTCTTATCTGTCAATAAAATCAGAAGTCACTTCCCAGGGCTTTGGGGAGGCCTCAATGAACTGACCTCCATAGAATGCTCAGACAGGCACCCACCAGTCTGTACAGATGGGACTCTCAGTATTTTGCCTACAATCTTTTTGCTTTCCACATATCCCACATGCAAAGCTGAAGAAAATCCACTATTTGGACTTCATGTCTTTGTGTGTCTATTATACTTCCTTCAAGGTTTCTCCACACTTAAACTTCTTCCGAGTAACCCTTTCAAACCAGTCCAACCTACCATGATATGACAACAGCGTGTCTGTCAGAATATCTTTGGATGTATTTGTTGGTATGCTCACTATATTATACTATATTGATATATAAAGCATGTAAATCATTACTCTGGTTAGCAGTTTGGGGTCCACTCCAGATCATTCAAATGGTCAACCCAGCCCTGTGTGATCTCTGAGATGGAACAGATTGCTCTTGTTTGAGGAGCTTATTTCTCCAATCCCTTGTTTTGCTGTTCTTGTTGTTTAATAGCATGGATACCTTTTTAGAATCTGCTAATTTATCTAATTTCTCTTTCTATTTTTATATTCTCAGCCTTCACAGTAACTTGGGCTAATGACTCATCTAAAATTACCAGTTCTCTTTCCTTATCCTCAAGTGAAAAATCCTCAGCGTTTTCACACTCTACTTCTGGGATTGCAATTTCAATGAGAATGCTCTTGTTCAACTACCAATACCAAATAACTTTGTAAATTTGTTTTGTCTAGTCTTTTCAAATAATCATTTTTAGATTTGTTCTAAGAATATGACAGAATAAAATTGACATGGCTGGAGAAAATACTGTTTATGTGTACTCTTCACACTAATATGAAGTCTATTCTCATTGATATCTCAAGTTGGCCCAACAATTCTATAATACCATTAGATAGTCCCTGTCCAATAGGAGGAAAATGTCCATCCTCTCTGAAATTTGTTTCCCACTAATAGGTGTATCTTTATTTATCTTTTTTACTTAGAGAAGGGTATAATATTAGTTTATAAGATTATTAGAGATGTAATAACTAGTTTAATAAGTTGATTATACCATTGTATGTATTCATAATAATGCACTTCCTTTGATTTAATTGCATTAATCCCAAAAGACAGATCTGTGGGTATAATGAATGTGTCTCAAGCCCTAGACATAATAATCCCTATGTAGAGAGGCAGAGATCTCGTGATTAGCTGGAAGAAAGGGGTCACTATTCCTCATGGAGTCTCAAAGTCTTCAACAGTGAATGCCGGGCACTGTTAGGAATGAGAAAAGAATTTTACAAATGCCTTTATCTCTCTAGTTAACATATTACAACTCAGCCTAGAAGACAGCTTCAGAGAGTCATACCACAGTCAGAGCCTTAGTCTGTGACCAATAGAAGACAGATGTGACTTGAGGCCTAAGAGACAAGGCAGAGGTAAGTGATGAATATGGGACTCAAGACATCACACCAGAGTTCTCTCCTCTCTATCTACCTGTTGCCTTTTCTCTAACCACAATTAAAAAGGAGAGAGAGAGAGAGAGAGAGAGAGAGAGAGAGAGAGAGAGAGAGAGAGAGAGAGAGAGAGAGAGAGAGAGAGAGAGAGAGAGAGAAATCCTGAATAGGATTCTGGATACTGGGTTATATTGTTAAGATTTTTATGGCATTTGTTCTGACTTTTTCTTCTACAAAGCTGGTTTTTAGTTAAAAGCTTTATTTTGCCGGGTGGTGGTGGCACATGCCTTTAATCCTAGCACTTGGGAGGCAGAGCCAGGTGGATCTCCGTGAGTTCGAGGCCAGCCTGGTTTACAGAGTGAGATCCAGGACAGGCACCAAAATTACTTTTTTTTTTCTTTTTTTTCTTTTTTTTCAAGACAGGGTTTCTCTGTGTAGCTTTGCGCCTTTCCTGGAACTCACTTGGTAGCCCAGGCTGGCCTCGAACTCACAGAGATCCACCTGGCTCTGCCTCCCAGTGCCGGGATTAAAGGCGTGCGTCGCCGTCGTTGCCGCCGCCGCCGCCGCCGCCGCCGCCGCCGCCGCCGCCACCACCACCACCACCACCACCCGGCCTCAGGCACCAAAATTACATGGAGAAACCCTGTCTCAGAAAAAAAAAAAAAAAATTCTCTCAAGGGTTCAATCAGGTAAATTATTAGTTTTCATAAAACTCTGACAGCAGCAAATTAGGAGTTAAATTGGCTAGTGTTAAGCAAAGATACCTTGGGAATGTAACAGTGGTGGAACACTTCCCTAGCTTTGCAGTGTCCTGGGTTTAATGCCCAGCACAAGAAAATAAACAAGAAGAAAATAGACAAGGGCCGCCCACCATCACCCTGTATTGTAACTGGTTTAGATGTTAGACTAGCTTGGTGAGTAGTTGGTGGACAGTGAGGCAAATTTATAGGTAAAGCCTTTGCTGCTGCTTTCTTTCAAAACACCATTAAACTGTTTTCTTTCTCAATAAAATTCATCCAGGTTCAGAGCTGCATAGTTCTAGCTAATGTTTTTGCTGAGGCTCGATTGCTAGAGAAGCCTGGGCAATATAGTGAATCCCTTCCCCAGAAAAAAGAAGACCAAAGTGGAAAATGTATGAAAACTCCATGTGTAAACCTTACTTTGTAAGACAATTTAAAATGTTTAAATTTACAAAAGAGGAAAACAAACATACATGAACCGTTTTTACGGTGGAGCTAGGCGCTTTTCCGCTCCTGGACTTCACTGGCTGCATCATCTGCAGTGTCTCCCATCAGCCTCCACCATCATGATTTGTGGAAAGCTTCCTGGCTTCCCTGTCTCTCACTGTCATTTTTGACTTCAGTACTGGGGACTGAATCAAGGACTCGTGTGCTAGACTAGCTCTAGTCCCACTCTTTGAATTTCTGACTTAATTGAAGGATAATGGCATTTTATGATGTGGAGTCTGCCTGTCCATGAGCACAGTATATTGTCAGTCTATTTAGGTACATCTTCAATAATATCTTGTAATTTTCTCATTAAGACGCTACATGGTTGAGTAAATTATTTTTAGTTTTCTTATATTTGTGTTCCTGTAGTATTTACGATGAGGTCAGTCTTGTTGGGGTACAATTTTCATATGATAAAACACACCCAGCCAGGCAGTGGTGTCGCATGCCTTTAATCTCAGCACTCGGGAGGCAGAGGCAGGCAGGTGGATCTCTGAGTTCTAAGCCAGCCTGGTCTACAGAGCAAGTTTCAGGACAGCCAGGACTTCACAGAGAAACCATGTCTCGAAAAACTAAAGAAACACATAACCAAACCAAACAAAGGAAAAGCCATTTTAAGTGTGTAGCGTGATCAGTTTTGACAAACATAGACAGTCCTGGAGCGGTTGCCAGCTGAGGTAGACAATCATCTTGTCACAGTTGTTTTCGTCCGTTTCCCAGCCTCTACCCTAGACTCAGTAAACGTGGTTCTTTTTGTCATTGGGAGTGTTTTTGCTTGTTTGTTGTTTTTTTTTTTTGTTTTTTTTTGTTTTTTTTTTTTTTTTTTTTTAGCTTTCCTATGAGTAGAATCATAGCCTTCATTCTTTTGTTTCTAACTTTCTTAGCATTTAGTTCTATTATTGTGCATCTGAGTAGTTAATTGTTCTGTTTGTTTATTCTTGTTTTTTCTTTCTCCTATATGGCAGAATTTTATTAGTGGGCAATAATCTAATTTTTATTTTGTCTAAAATTATCTGCTGCCTAGCATAGTGATTGTCATCCATTTCATTTATTATAAATTATTTAATGCACTTCATGAAATGTCTTCTTAAATCTTTCAGCACATTTGTTTCTTTTAAAAATTTTTTCCTTTATTTTTGAGATTATAATATAATTACATCATTTCTCCTTTCTCTTTCCTCCCTGGAAATCCTCCCACATACCCTTCCTTGCTCTTTTTCAAATTCATGGTTGCTGTTTTCATTAATTGTTGTTATATGCATATACACATACATATGCATATAGATACATAATCCTACATACAACCTGCTCAGTCTGTGTAATGTAACCTGTATGTATGTTTTCATGGATGAGCATTTGGTATTGGATAACTAATTGGTGTGCTCTTCCCTGGGGAAGATAATTTCTCCTGCTCTCAGTTTTCCTTAGTTATGTAGAGCTTTTTTGTGTAGGGTTGAGGCCTCATCGTCTTTCCCCTGTCCACTTTGACATGTCTATTGATATTGTCCTTGTCTAACTCATGTTTGGACAGTCATGTTAGTGAGACTTTATGGGTGTAGCTTCTGATGTTACCAGGAAGCATAGTCTCACAGCAAACTATCCGATCTTCTGGGTCTTTCAATATTTCCATCCCTTCTTCTACAATGCCCCACCTCCCCGAGTCTTAGGTGTGGGACTGTTTTATTTATGAATCAGTTGGGACTGGACTCTGAAAGTCTGCGTTTTGATTGGTTGTGGTTTTCTGTAATGGTCTCCATCTGTTGGAAAGAGAAATCTCCTTGATGAGGGATGAGGACTGTACTTATCTGTGGGGATAAGGACAAATAGTTAGGGATTATGCTGGTTCAGTAAAGTGATGGTTGTAGATTTTCCTCCAAGGTCCCTGACTCTACTAGCCTTGTCAAAATTTCTAATTACCTACATATTAATTAATGAGAAATTGTCCCATACATTTAAGGCATGATATAAAAATTTTAAATTCTTTCCTTCTTTAATTTACATCACTTTTATTTTTTTTAAGTGTCCAGTTCTGTTTTCTCTGGGAAGGTATGGTCTATGTCACATTCATCTGACAGATTTTTCAGATTAAGAAATTTCTGCTTAAGGGGCTAGAGAATTGGCTTTTGGGGGACAAGCACCTGATGTGTAACCATGGTGATCTGAATTTGAATCACAGCACCCATGTAAGGAGCTCTCTTGGCCGGAGAGTTGGTTCAGTGGTGAAGAGTGCCTGATGTTCTTACGGAAGACCAGAGTTCAGCTCCAACCACTCACATCACATGGCTCACAAATGCCTACAACTCCAGTTTCAGAGATCCAATAACGCCTTCTTTGACTTCTGCACTCATATGTACAAACACAGACATCTAAAAATAATTAAAAATAAAAATAACATCTTTTTAAAAATAGCCATGCTCGGGGTTGGGGACTTAGCTCAGTGGTAGAGCGCTTGCCTAGTAAGCACAAGGCCCTGGGTTTGTTCCTCAGCTCCAGAAATAAATAAATAAATAAATAAATAAATAAATAAATAAATAAATAAAATACATAAAATTAAATTAAAAAATAGCCATGCTCATACCTGTACCTCCAGTGCTGTGGTGGGAACAGGGTGATCACTGGGGTTTCCTGGATGCCAGCCTAGCTCCAGGTTGAGTGAGAGATTTTGTCTCAAAGAATGAGAAGGAGAGTATTAGAACAGGGGAAAAAAAAGTTCTCCTCTGGTCTCAGTGGACACATACATGGGTGTGTACTTTAAAACACACATGTACGCATACACTATACCCTCATACAAATATATACACAAAAGAAATTTCTACATAAAAACTTCCTCTTATTGTGTTTGTTTCTCTTTAAATCTTTGAATATATGGGTAATAGCCCAGGTTTTAGGCCTTTATTTGTTAACTCCATAATCTATTTTATTTCTGAAGTTTTGTTTATTGAATTCATGTTTTTTAAAAACAAACTGTTACGTATTTTTTTCTGTTTCTCTGTGTCCATTTCTTTTTTTTGTTGGATGCTAGATACTGTATCATTATCTTGCACAGCTGAACTTGACTTTTTTTTTTAAAACAATGATGAGTTTGTTTTGGCCAATAGTTAACTTACTTGAAGAGCAATTTTTTCTTGAGTCTTGTTGTTAGTGTTTGTGAGGATAGGTACAGAGCATCCGTTGGTCTAGGGCAATTTAAACCTCCCATTAAGGAGTGGTCCTCCTAGGTCTTTAACAAATGAGCTCGGTGTTCCAAAGATGTCTTCAACGAGACTGCTCGGAAGTTAATTGTCCTCTAGCCCTTTGTGAATTCTGAGAATTTTTAGCTAAGCACTCAGTAACAGTTGGTCATTGTCTCCACATACATCTATTATCTATCTACCATCTATTTATCTATCTACTCATTCATTACACCTGGGAAGAGGGAACATCAGCTGAGGAATTGCCTCCATTAGATTGGACTGTGGGTGTTTTCTTGATTGGCGATTGATGAGGGAAGTCCCACTCCATCGCGAGCAGTACCACTTCCGGCCAGGGGTCCTTGGTTGTATAAGAAAGCAAGCCGAGCAAGCAGTGACAGTGATCCAGGAAGCAGCGTTTATCTGTGGTCTCTACCTCAGTTCCTGTCTTGAGTTCCTGCTTTGATTTTCTTTGATGATGGAGTGTAACCTATAAGCCAAGCCTTTCCTCTCCAAGTTATTTGGTCAGTGTTTTATCACAGCAACAGAAGGAGAAAAAGACACCAAGACAAGTGCATATCATTATAAATGAGAGAGCAGAGAAGATAAATGTTAGGTCTATAGAGAGATTGGTAGCTGTGTTCTGTGGCACAGATAGAGATTCTTCTCATGGTTCATCCATGTTCTCTCCCGGACATGATTTCCCTTCTTTTTCTAGCTGAACCTCTGTATGCATACACCCCATTTAACTTATTCACTTAACTGCTGACAGACACATAGGTTGTTTCTGCATACTGACAGTTGCAAAAGCGATGGTTTGAAGGAGAATGGCCCTCATAGGCTCCTATTGGAATGATTGGTCCACAGTTAGTGGAACTGTTTAGAAAGGATTATGAGGTGTGGCCTTGTTGAAGAAGGTATGCCAATGGGAGAGAGCTTTAAAGTTTCAAAAGGCCACAGCATTCCCAGTTAGCTCTCTCTCTCTTTCTGCTTGTTATCTCATCATGTAAGCATATCAACGAATACTCCAGCGCCGTGCTGTATGTCTGCTGCCAAGATCCATGATGGTCATGAACTCGTCCTCTCAAACTGTAAGCCCCAAGCAATGATTTCTCCTATAACCTGGGCGTGGTCAAAGTGTCTCATCACAGCAATAGAAAAGTTACGAAGACAGTGAATAAGTCTGTGATGAACATGGGAGCGCAGACCCTGATCTCAGTTCTTTAGAAATTGTGCCCAGAAATGAGACTGCTAGCTCTATTTTAAAGTTCTGGAGGAAACTCCATAATGTTTCCCTTCACAGCTGCGTTACTTTGTGTTCCCACAGTATGCTAAGTGAGCAGCCAGTCACAGAAGAACAAACGCTGCATGATTCCACTTACATAATGGATCTAAAAACAGTAAAAATCTATAGATGAATCATGGTTGTTAGAAGATGGGGTAGGAGAAAACGGGGTGGGGGTTGATAATCCATTCGTCAGAGAGTCTCAGACAGCCTCTGTACCTGGCACACTTTCCTCTGCTTTTAACTTTTGTTTTCTACTTACCTAGCTCTTTTTTTTTTTTAAAAAAAAACATAACTCATTTATTTTTATTTTATGTGCATTGGTGTTTTGCCTGCATATATGTCTGTGTGAGGGTGTTCAGTCCTCTGGAACTGGAGTTACAGTCATGAACTCCCATGTGGGTGCTGGGAATTGAACCCGAGTCCTCTGGAAGAGCAGTCAGTGCTCTTAACTGCTGAGCCATCTCTCCAACCCCTACTTACCTAGCTCTGAAGTTTTTGTTTTATTTAGGTACACTTGGCATAAAATAAAGAGCACATTAATACAAGGCACAGAGTGATAAGTTTGGATATAGGTACATACTGGCCAAACCATCATAGTCGAGCAACAGACGTATTTATCATTCCTAAAAGGCTTCACTCTGGCAATCCTTTCTTTCTGTCCTTATCCTTTGTACCCATGCAGCTCATTATGGCAGTTTTTGAGACAATGTTTCTTTCTCAAGGTTGTTTTAGTTAGAGCTTGCTCTTAAGGTTTCTTTGGTGAGAATAGAGCAATCCTTGGCCTAGGGATTTCCCAGTGAGGCACGTCCCTGGGAATCCACTGTTTATCTGTGCTTTTCCACATCACTGCCGCTGTGGGAGCGACTGTGATTCCTGCCCTGTGTGGGCACCCGCTGGCTTGTGTGAGCCATTTTGAATGGTTCTTTTTCTGCCCAGAGCTGGCGCCTCACACAGAGGTGTTCAGTAGCTTGCTGAACATTTGAGGCCATCCCATGTAATTGTATTATGCTAAGCACTATGTCTTCTCAGGGTTTATCAGGAAGACTATTAAGTTAATAGCAAGCCTTAAGAAGGTTTGTGCAGTACCTAAAGGAGAAAGGAATATCTTCATTTCTAGTGGATGACTTACAAATGCTTCAGGAAATGGAATTCAGATAGGAGTTCGGTCCTCGGGGCATCTGAGCAGACCCTGTGCACTACCTAGGCACTCTTCTGCGTTAGCCTGGTTAGGGACTGGCCACGTTTTCCTCATAGAATCCTGGAATTTTACTCCCGAATCCTGTCTTGTGTCTGACTATAAAAAGTCGAGTTAATGTGCTAACCAGGTGGCTCTCTCTGTCTTTTTCTGACAATTGCTCAGCACAGGGAGAGCACTTTCCTTCAGACTGACAGCAAGGAATGATGCTTTCTGCTCCTCAGGCCGATGGTTCATTTGGCTTGTTATTTTAAATTGGGCATAATAAGCTTCCCATGATGATTTCCCTTCAGCCTTGACTGGTTGCTGCATTGGCTGATTACACAAATTGACCATATTGCCACTTGTTTCAGGTTCTGTGGCTGGGAACCTGAGTCAAGATTCCACGATGGAAAGGGATATGGCAATCCTGGCTTTGGAAAGAGTGCGTCTCTTTGCTTCCTAGATGAAGAGCGGTGGAAACAAAGATCCTGGAAACGTTCCCTTGGAGTCCGGGCTTAGTTGCCTAGAAAATGCTTGATATTTTCTATTTGAATTGTAAAGTTACAGATATAGCGTGTCCATTTGCATTCGTTCATTCATTCATTTGTTCATTCATCTATTCACTCATATATTTGTCTGTTTATCTATCTATCTATCTATCTATCTATCTATCTATCTATCTATCTATCTACCTACCTACCTACCTATGATACAGGGTCTTACTACTTAGTCCAGACTGGCCTTGAACTTATAATACCCCTGATGTAGTCTTCCAAAGTGCAGGGGTTACAAGTAAGAGACACCATTTTTTTCTTATTTTTTTAATTTTCTCTTCTCTCTCTCTCTCTCTCTCTCTCTCTCTCTCTCTCTCTCTGAGATTGTTTTAAGTAGGGGACATTCCCTCTGCAAATTCTGCTTGACATCTTGCATTTAACCTGAAAGGTTGAGTTATAGTCTATATTTTATTGTAGTGCTAATTGATTTAAACTTACTTAAAAATGCTCTACTTCCCAAGCATCCATATAACAGAATAAGCCTTTTAATTGTTTACCTTTGTCGTTCAAATGTGTATATTAAACGATGTGGATTTCATAGTTTGAAAGTCAGGAGAGTTCAGCTGAAGAGAGGAACATCTGTGTATTTTTCTTCTTCTGCCCCTTTTCTAGAGGGTTGCTCCAACTAGGCAGGGCAGGAAACAAGTGCAGAGCACCTGCTTGCCTTGTGGCAGACACTGCAGAAGAACCGCAGGTTCCTGCGAGTACTTCCTGTGAGTGCTTTCTTTCTGATATGGCGGTGTTGGTATGTGAGCGTCTCATTGCTCTATAGTTAATGGATATACTATAACTCTACTGGGGAAAAAGAGCCCGCATGGTTGGTTTCAAACCATTCCTCCAGGCACCGGCAATTACTTTTATACCCAGCCATCTGTAACTGGTAATTCATGACTTTTGTAACCTAGACCCATACATGAGTTTAAGCTCGTAGCTTTCAGAGTCATGCCCTGTTAGAAATTAATTTTTGAATATATAGTAGACAATTCCCCATACAATAACTTATCTTCTTACAGCAACATTTATTTTGGTAGAATCTAATAGGACTCACTTTGGATTTTACTTGAGATTCTTGCTTCTCGAGATAGCCAGCAACTGGTCCTAGGGTGCAAGGAAAAATATCTGGACTCATTTTGGAGCATCTCTTTTATGTATAAGGACCTCATTAACGAATTAGTTGTATCCAAATCATGAAAGTATGAGACGATCTGAGGAAAACTTGCCATTACCTGGAGAGACCAAATGAAGAAAAAAACAAAAAAGAAAACAAAAAACTAAACCCACCAATTAGTCCTGTCTTTCCTGAGATAGCAGGAAACTCAAATCAGCTCATCACACCAGTCTTTGTCCATCTTTTACTGACCATCAAATCGTGTTCAAAAGTTGACAACATGATACAACATAATATAGGCTCCCTGCAAAGAGGAATGGTGTATGGATCCCCCAAAATCATGTGTTGATGCACCGTAAAATTCACATTTTACTCATTCTTGTACACATAGGGATAAGAAGCAGAGCTGAGCAACTGGGGAGTCAGGGGAAGAGGACCAGACAGAGAAGACAAGGGTCAAAGGCTTGGTACGACTCTGAAAACACCAACTGAAGAAAGCTTCAAATTGTTTCCAAGAGACAGTGCTGGGCTACAGACATGAAACTGGCCAGTGCATCTGCAGCCTCATTATTTTGTTGGGAAAATTATGGTAACAACAAGAGCAACATTTGGTTCCCTCTTTTAGATTTTGGGGAGACTTGCATTGAATTATAAAATCTACTTAATTTCTTATAAAATAAGAAATTTTGCTTTCATAATTTCAACTTTACTTTCTAAAATAATTCCAATAGAATCCTTTTGAACTTTCTGCTGTCAAAACACAGTTTCATTTTAAGTGGGTTCACTGTGATATGCCTTTTCTTGCGAAGGAAGGGATGAGAACCTCCCATGAATGAGACAATCCACCTTCTTTTCTCTTTCAGCCCTGAGACCTGAGCTCAGTCTCTTCAGCCTCCTTGTCTTTGCTCCCTGTTTGCTATTTTTCAGTTTTCATCCTTTCTGTCCTTTGTGACTTTGATGAGAATCCAGTTCCCAGAAAGCCACAGAGGTGAGTGTGACTCAGGCGTCAGCTTGGTGAGATGCTTATTAACCAGTGGATTCATTTGCCATTCCTTTTATTAGAAAATATAGAAAGAGACACCATATGTCCAACTCTTCTCTTATTTTCAACCAAGTTAGTGTGATTTGTGAAGCTTGCTTTATTTTTATTTAATCTTCCTAAGAGAGGGGAAAATCACTCCAGTAATTATTAGCTACCTTCCCCTTAAGGAGAATTGAGCAAGAAGATTTTGAGAAAGGACCCCTTTTACCAAGAGAAAGCCTTATTTGCATACACAACTCTCAGGACTTGTCTGAGTCCTGTTCCTTTTGATTGGAGGAAACACCTCCCATGATGCTGTTCTCTTCCTCAGAGGTTCCCTCTTCCTTTCTTCTCCCCGAAGCCTTCACCTTTTGGATGTTACACAGCACAAAATATCCTAAAGATACTGCTTCATCCCCCCACATCAACTATGGTCATGTATGTATCTAGAGAACAAATCAAACAGGCAAAGCTCCTGCCTGGCAGGAAGCCTACATTCTCAACTGTGCACATTGCACAAAAACATTGGCCGGGATGTAATGTAAACATTGACTTACAAGCTTTGGTGTGCTCAGTGTTTGTGTTGTATAAGTAGCTCATTGAAAATGAAGGGGAAAGAGATTTATCATCTTACTTATACAAGTCAGGTTCTGTGGGGAAGAGGGATTTGAGGAGTGTGCTGAGTGGGGAGGGTGTGGGTGTTTGGTCTTAATAAGCACTTCGAGGCAAGAAGAGGATAATGTTTAGGGAGAAGAGATTCATCTAACCAGGAGAGCCAGGTAGTGCCTCAAGCCATGAGAGAAGTGGAAAGGACACTTCATGCTGTGACTGCACAAACAAGATCAACAATCTCTTCTCTATACATATAAAGGTGCTCATTTCATCCCCCCAACCCCCCTGCTAAACACAGCTAATAGTTGTTGAGTGTTTAACATGATAAACACCTTTCTTTGTCAGGGCAGTTCTGTGTGGCAAGCTGTTCTTTAACTTTACGAGTAAGGCATTGCAAAGTAGCAATGTTCTTAAGGCCACAGAGCTGCTAAGTAGCAAAGCCAGACTCCCAGCTGAGCCCGTCCAGGTATGGGTTGTACGTGGACTCAGTTCTGTGCCATTGCTCTGCATAATTCTGTTTAGGGTAACTGCTAAACGTGCTCATCTTCCTTTCCTGAAACCGAGATAAAATCTGTGGGCTGAGCTAGTCCATTCTCATGGGTTCATTTGAGATGAATGGTAATTGCTACTCCGATCCAGTGATGTTTGTGCTCATCTGATATAATGAATGGAGAAATCCTGGCAGGACATTGGGGTATCAATTAATTGATTTACTCAAAGGATTTATTTTCCTGGAATTGAACATTAGATTTAGCCATTCAATAATTTTTTTCTTTGATAAAAATAGGGGAACTCACAGCTGTTAGGTAACTCCAAATTTGTTACTCTAATTGATAAACCAAACTCAGTTGGGAATTTCAGAGAGGAGGATTTTTGTAATGTTTCTGGAGAAAAAAACTACAATATCTCAAAGATAGTTAGGAAACACTATACAAATTGTATTGTGTAGAGCCCAGTGAAAAGTGTCCATCTCATGACTTAGCCAATGAGGGTGGATTGTCTGGTAATTGGTTTAATAGGTGCCTCAAAATGCTGTTTTAGATCACAATTACCGTTAAGGAGAATATATTAGAGATGGAGAATGTAAAGTTGTCGAGCAGCCAGTTTAGTGCCTGGCCTTTGGGAGGCACTTATGAAATACTTATTATGTGTATATCACAGAATGGAATTAAACCACTGCCAGAAAGCAGATGGAAACAGATTCAAGTGCCCCCTTTTATTTGAACATACTTTAAAAAATATTCATTTTATTTTAAAGTGTGTGTGTGTGTGTGTGTGTTCAAGAGTCCATGGAGTCCAAGGGTCATCAGATCCCCTAGAGTTGGAGTTACCTGAAGCTGTGAGCCCCTTGATGTGGGTCCTAGAGCAGTACATGCTGTTAACCACTGAGCCATCCTTCCATCTCCTTGAACATATTTTCACTTGCATATTTTTCTACCAAAAATGTTTATTGCTAATACCCTCAATTAATGTTCACTAATCAGGCGTGACTTACCTATGCCACACTGAGTTCAAAGGTTGCTTTGTCTGAGGACATCAGTCACATTGCTTGTGATTTCTGCCTGTCAGGATCTCACCACCTTTGGAGTTCCAGGCCACTACTAGTGTTATTGGTCTTCTCTTGGTAATCTTTAAAACATTTTTTTCATCTTCATTTCTTATTACAATATTTTACCTGTTTTCAATCTTATTAAAGTACACACATACTCATGCAAATATTTTACCAAATCCCCTACCATGAGTGCCTTTGATTTTAAACTATCTACATCTTAGTAGAAATAAGTAATTTCACCAACATTTCATTCTCTCCTTTTCTACTTTGCTAGTTGATCAAAATGGGCAAGAAGCTCAATGTTTGGTGACTCCTGTGTGGTCTTGTCACTCACAAGTATTCACTAGCACCCAGCCTCTTTCTCCCTCTCCTCCCTCTCCTCCTCCTTCTAAGAGAGAAAGGGTTTATTTTGCTCATAATTCAAGGGTACAGCCCATCATGGCAGGGAAGGAAGTCAAGGCGGCAAGAGCCTAAAGCAGTTGGTCATGCCGTGTTTTCAACCGGAAGCAGAGACGATGAATGCATGCTGTGGCTCAGGTCACTTTTTCCACTTATACAGTTCAGAAGCCCAGCCAGGGGATGGTGCTACCCACAGTGGACAGGTTTTCCCACCTCAGATCAAGATATGCTCCCCCCCCCCCCCCCCCCCCCCCCCCCCCCCCCCCCCCGCACCCACCACAACACACAGGAATGCCTGCCCAGATTATCATCTCTGGGGTGATTCTAAATTCTGCCAAGTCGGTGGTTAACATTAGCTGTCACAGTAGTGGCCACCAGTGGTATCTGCTGGCAGGTGGTAAGCAGGGGGTGATGCCCTTGGGGATAGGGCTTTCATCTGCCTTTATCCTGTGCATGAGGAACAGTAGGGTCTGTGAGTACCCCAGAGGGTGGGTACCTAAGCCTTCCTCATTCAACATTTTTCCTTTTCCACTCACAGGATTCAGTTTGTGTTTTATTCCTGATCCTCCTGCTCAATCAGATGTCCACTATTGCTTCAAAAGGAAACAACAGGGGTGGAGACATGGTTCCGTGTTTTAGAGTGCTTGACGCTCTTGCAGAGGACCTCTTTGGTTCCTAGCACCCATATTAGGAAGCTCATACCATCTGTAGCTCCAGTTCTGGGGGGTCTTATACCCTTTTCTGATCTCCATGGGCACCATTACACATGTGGTGTGTGTGCACGCGCGCGCGCGCGCACCAGCGCACGCACACACACACAAATGCATTTTTTAAATAAAAAAAATGAAAACAACACAACATAAAGGTAGCACTAGGTATTCCTGTCAGCTCCTCCCAGCCAGTAGGTGACACCAGGGAAATCAGATGTGACAGTATTGTCCTTTGGTTTCTGCCCTACCGTGATGCCGGTAACACTGGTTGCCTGCTGAGTGGCTGGTGAAGCCCAGCGGAAAGACACTGTACTTCAGGTCCAAACTGGCTGTGTTGTTCAAAGTCAGTCCTCGGCTGAGTTAGAAGCGCAGTCTGAGGAGGGACACAATGACTTTATCTCAAGGGCTTACCAGCTGCATTGCTGGGCTGCACAGAATTCTCAATGTCTAGCTTTGTCCGAGCTTCTGATTGGACAAGGAGCACTGAAGCTCTAATTTCCCATCTTTATCTCCAAGGAAATGTCTAGAAATCAATTTTCTGCTTGTCCTCTTGTTTAGTCAAGGGAAGAAATTTGCTGCTTATGAAGGCTGGAGGGCCTGACACCACTTCAAGAGAGCTCCCCAAGATCACAGGTTAAGGTATCTTCCACATCATCTTGCCCTCCTCACGCTGCACAAAGCCTCAACCTTGACCTAGAGGGAATTTCTTTTCAGGAGGAGAGTAAGGAAATTCTGTTTCCATGTTAACGGAGAGCTGTCTCCTCCTGTCACTGACTGTGGCTGTTCACTCCATGGGCTCTAGGAGCCCAATTATGTGTGGAAGTATTAAAAAAAAAAAAAAAAGCACCCAGGAGCCAACGTTCACACTGGCATGCACAAGATACGGACACAGATCCTGTCAACAGCTAATGGAACTCGCTGGTGTGTTGGGGCACACATTTGTGGTTTGGAAGATTACCTTTCAAAGTGGACTTACTGTGCAACGGGAAATGAGCTGAGACCCCTATTCTCTACCTTTCCTGCTTGGATGGTCTGGGTGCCATCGGCACAGGCAGCCGAGAAAATAACAGCGGGCTTAACTGTTCATGCACATGTAATAATAGCCTTTAACAGAAGAGTAATTACCTTTGTCTAGTTGTCCTTGCTCTCAAACGTGACACAATAGAGCCCAGTGCCCACCACACTAGTCTTCTTTTCTCATATCCACGTGGTGACTCTGAAAAATCCTAATCCGATCACAAGCTAAATTCACATCCTAATTTTGCAAAGGTCCATCACTGTGTGTTGGGTAGATTCCCCGAATGCAGCTGACAGCTTGCAGGCCCGTGCTCTCAGACAACACATCTCAAAGCCATGGCGATTTACAGGCCCCGGGGGAGATCATAGAACATGAGGGGGTGCGACCCCCTCCCCCACCACGCTCCACCATCACGGTGACAGGAAGAATCTGTGGAGCAGAAGAGCTTGAGAGGGGTGGCTTCGTGTGGAAATAGAAGCCCCTGTGAGCAGCCGGAAGCAGTGGGGCTGAAAAGCAATCGCTAGTGTCAAGAACTTTCTTAGCTAAATAGTGCAGCTGGCGGCAATAAATAGCATTCTAATCAAGGAGGAAGCTCGGTTCGTGACATGAGCGCCGACTGTTTCAACTCCTGAGCGTAATTTAGTGGCTGCATATGTCTGAAATGGATCCCCTCGTGTATTTATAAATAAAAACGTAAAGGTTCCAATAGGAAGAAGAGATCTGCATATTAGATCAAAGTACGACGAGGAGATCTATGAGACGCGGCAGCTCCTCAAAGCGCACCGCGGGCCTTAATGCTTTAAAGATGCCTCAGGTGTCACATTGCACAGCTGCTTCCAGTTCTACAGAAGAAGGATGCTGTTTTCTTCCGCAGGGAATGCTGTTTATGACAAAAGGTCTTAGGACACCCTACCTATTCCTGGAAGCTGCAAATGGGCAAATTATAGTTGCTCACGTGACTGTCTTAGACCCTCCTTCCAAGATATGAACATATGTTCTCACATAAGCCATTAATGAAACCTAGTCAATTGCACATAATCCTTAAAATGGCTCAGAAGGAACTGTTGAAAATGATGAACCAGAAAAGCCATGTGTACTATTAGTGAGGCTTAAACACGGGGCTCATCTGACCGCTTAACTCATTGACTCTGCCTGAGTAAATAAGTTATTAGTTTTGACATAACCAGTGGTTTATTTTACCATCTACTGCTGGTCTTTGTTACACGTTCTATTCATACCACATGTTATTGCTCTTTATAATTATCATGGAGCATAGCAATTGCACAGACTGTATCATATCCCACTGGGATAAACATTGTGGATGAGGGACCAGAAGAACTTGCCTTTGACTTAAAGTTTATTCCTACTGCTTTCTTTACATCAGAAAGATTGCTCACTGATGCCATTCACAAAACTAACTCTGTGTTTTAATGACTGTGGTGCTACCCTGAATAGCACTTTATGCAGGAACTCCAAACACCGATTTCTGTTCCACTGTGAGCTGTGTGTTCAAGCTTACAGAGCAAATGGCTGGTTAATCTTTGGAGCTATTATACTCAAGATAAAAATCTGCCGAACCTGAAAGCAAGGTACGACATTTGCACTGCCGTCCTTGGAAACGGATTTTCCACAGTGTGCTGTCTATTTGCTAATACAGTATTTTTGCTTTGCAGAGAAAGTGGTAGAATAAGCTGGAGCCAATAAGCACTAACATTGTCCCAAACATTTTGTTGACATCAAAACTCATTTTCGATAGAACCATGTTATATTTTGATGTTCATGATGGGAATATTAAAAACAAGTATTGCTACAGCCTAAAGATTGCTAAATGCAGATTGCTTGAATGTGTTTTAATTACAAAATGCAAAACCAGGGTAAACAAAGACACATATATTTCAGAGCATGATATCATAAGGCTGAGAGAAAACCATAGGATAATATGAAAAACTGCTTTTAAAAACTGTATGTGCATTAGTGTTTTCCCTGCATGTATGTCTGTGTGAAGGTGTCAGATCTTGAAGTTATGGACAGTAGTTAGCTGCCATGTGGATGCTAGGGGTTGAACCCAGGTCCTCTGGAAGAGCAGTCAGTGCTCTTAACCGCTGAGCCATCTCTCCAGTCCCATGAAAAACCACTTTATCATCAAAAGGTATAGAGCTGCCAGAAGAACTTTTAGGAGCCCTGTTCCGAACTCTTCTCTGAACCAGATGGTTCCAAAGAGTATATATATGAAACTGATAAAGATTTGGATGTGGTGGCTTCTGGGGAATTCTAGGCAGATTCTATCAGAATGTGCTTTAGAAGTGGAACAGTGGTTAATGAACTCCCTTGAAAGTCTCTTAAAATGCTTATGGGTCATCCAGGTCCACACACTGATTCTGTGTGAGGCTGACAGCTGTAAGTCAAAACGGAGGAGCGGAGACACTCAAGCCTTTAAAATCACTAGATATGTGTTCTTCCTCACAGTCAGCAACAGGGGAAACCTGGACCTTTATCTTACTTTTCGTGGAGGAACACATGGATATATGATGAGCATTATTGTTTATTTATTTAAGTGAACCTCCATCTTCACAGTCAAGGACAGCCCTGTGGGTCTGACTGTGGGTGGGACCCAGGCAGTTTTAAATGTAGAAATGGAGTTACCAGGTACACCACTCTGGCCTCCATGTACAATTTCCCCTGTAAATGGAGGTTTACACTTAATTGGAGTTGCTTTGGAAAAATGAGATTTAACTGTATAATTTATTTGGGTGTATCTTGCACTGACAATCTTCAATTTTCTTTTCATTTTCGTTATTAAGAAAATTTCTATTAATTTTACATACCAACCACAGATCCCCTCCCCTCTCTCCTCCCACCTCCCAACCTTCGCCCCCAATTCCCACCTCCTCCAAGGCAAGGCCTTCCGTGGGGAGTCAGCAGAGCCTGATACACTCAGTTGTGGCAGGCCCAAGCGCCTCCTCCTGCACCAAGGCTATGTAAGGTGTCCCACCATAGGCAGTGGTCTCCAAAAGGACTGCTCATGCCCTAGGGATGGACCCTGATCCTACTGCCAGGAGGCTTCTTAAGCAGATCAAGCTACATAACTGTCTCGCCTCTGCAGAGGGCCAGTGCTAATGAAATTCTTGTGGTGGAGCTGAAGTAACCATGAAGATCTTGGAAGACCGAACACACTGAAGAGAAATGATTCCTGCACCCAGCCACTCTGGGGTCCTGGATACCCATTGTCATCTCCACACTCGTCCCAAGGGCTCCCTAGCTAGATGTGTATCAAACAGTGCTCCTCTTCTCAGGAGAGTTGCTGTCCATTCTCATGGCCAAGGAAAGTTGGCTTAGTTTAACCCTTTAGACACAATGACTCTTGCATGGGAATGACTTTTCATTCTGTTCTGACCAATTAAAATCTCTGAGCAAAACAAATGCAAATATTGAATGTCCTCTATTATATTCAGAATCTACTGGAGGTGCTGCTTTGGGAAAGAAAAGGACCAGCAAGAGTGGACAGGTGGGTGGGGACAAAAGAGGCCATGGGGAGGTGTAAAAATGAACAAAGTACAAATTATACATGAATGAAAACATCATAATAAAACCAATTATTCTGTATACTAACTCTATTTATTTATATATTTATTTATTTGGTGTTTTTTTGAGACAATGTTTCTCTCTGTAGCCCCAGTTGTCCTGGAACTCGCTCTGTAGATCAGACTGGCCTCAAACTCCGAGATCTGCCTGCCTCTGCCTCTGGGCAGTGCTGGGATGAAAGTCTTATACCACCACCACCTGGCTCTGTACACTAACTTTAAAAACGTCAATTAAGAAAAGACATTTCCAAGCCTGAGAAGATGCTCGGTGGATTAGGCTGATTGCTGCACAATCGAGAGGACCTGGGCTGTGACCTCCAGGACTCGCTTAGCAAAGCAGAGGTGGCAGCTGTGCCTTATAACCTCAGGGCTGGGGGGTGGGTGCGAGCAGAGACAGAAGGATTGCTCAGACGGCTGCAAGTCTGCATATGGAGGGGGTAGAGTGGGGACCGAAGGCTCAGTGAAAGACCCTGTCTCCCGAGAATAAGGCAGAGTAATAAAGGAGGACACTTGTCATTGTCCCTGGCCATGTGCACAAGAGTATGCCGCTGTGTCCACGCACGCTCAGGCACGCCTTCCTTATACAAACACATGTACAATTTAAAAAAATATAAAGATGAAAAGTGTGTGTGTGTGTGGGGGGGAGAATCTTCCAGTTAAATGTGTGTCATATCAAGTGATCGTAAACCACACGGCCTCACTTGTGGCTCAACTGAAATCTTAGCATCTACTTACTGTTCTTCGCCACGATTCTCGCATTAATTTAATGTTCAGTTCATCGCCATGCCTCTGTTCCTGTAAAGCATACTGAAACCTATTTGTCCACAAAAGAGGAGCCTAACTGAAGACTCTGAGTCTCGAAATGGCATGTCCTTACTCTCCTCTATCCTTCATGCTGCAAAGTCCTCTCCTTCCCCCTCTTCTGGTTTCTATGAGTTCTCCCTCTTCGATGCTGCTGGAGACCTCTTCTTGTTTTCCTGTTTCATTAAGCTACCTTAATTTAAGGAGGCCACTTAATTGATGTCCCCCTGTAGACTTCCCTTTGAATAAATTCCCATATCCATGAATACAATACTTCCCCTCTCACCAGTATGTATATTATTATTACTTATTTGCTAAAACACAAAACCTTTCAAATGGTTTTATATTTGGCAGGCTGACATCAAACACTCAGCCATAATACAAGAGTCTATTCATTATCCAACTCCAGGTACCTTCTGGGCTTTTCCTCTGCTCCCCCTCAGCACCCTGTGTAACCTACCACCTGGTAACACTGGCCTGCTATTAATGTCCTTCCTCAGCAGCATAAATTCATCTTGTGCTTCCGGTCTTCCGTTAGGTCATACTTCTCACTTGAAAAAAAAAAAAAAAAAAAGGAATGTACTCTGACTCTTGACCCTGTCTTTTCTAGAGAGACAGTGCCCCTTCTGGAGGTCCCACCTCCAATGCCCGCTACTACCTTCCAGAGGCCGTGGGACAGCTGTGGCTTCCTTCTCCTGGCCACCTTTGAACTTTGGAAACATTTCTGCGATAGCCAGGGGGTGTTTTAGTGTTTGCTGCTTCCCTTCCCCTTAGGAGGCCCAGCTCTACAGCAGTTGGTTTTTTAAAAATTTATCTTCGGATCCTCATTGTCCAGCTCAAGGCTAGAACATTTAGGTATTCTGTAAATCACTGAGCAGAAGAGCGGCTGACTGGACTAATGGAGACAGGGATTCAAAACCCACCTTTTGTTCCGTAAGGGGTGGGCCTGGATTCTCCTGTCCTGTAAAATAAGGGGTGGATTCACCATTCACCTCTGTGATGGTTTAAACTGTATCACCAACTCATTTGAAAGGACACACTGATGTCCTCACCCCTGTTATCCCAGACATCGCCTTATTTGGAAAGAGTCATTGCAGATATAATTAGTTAGGATGAGGTCACGAGGGAAGAGGGCGGGCCCTAATTCTGTATGAATGATGCCCTTAAGAGGTGATGGCCAGGTGAAGCTGGAGTCAGGCAGGGGGAGGTCAGGACAACAAAGGCAGAGGTTACAGTGAGACCATTTCAAAGCCAAGGAAATCCAAAAAACTGCAGCCACCAGGATTCAGGAGAAAAAGTATTTCCTGAAACTTTTAGCAGGGGCCAGGGCCCTGCCAAAACCTACTTTCAGAACAGAGAGACAACAATTTTTCTGTTGCCTCAAGGCACCTAGTTTGTGCTATCTTACTGGACCCAACACATCATAAAACTCACCTGTGAGTGTAGTGTCTTTAATCTACTTTATCATTTAACGACAATGTAGGAAGTCCACTTTAAATTACATAAAGTTTCTACATAACGTTTGCATCAAAGATTTCGAATAACCCTCGCTTGGTCTCTTTTATAAATTCTATAGCATACCTGTCCTTACACTTGTTAACGTAGGCTACAGTCCTCATGTGAGAGGCACACATGGTATTTGTTAGATGGTGAGAAAGGATGGAATGTAGGCAGAAGAACATGTGAGTCCTGGACGTGTAAGAGGAGAGAAAGTTGATTTTTTTTTTCCTGGCTCCAAGTCCACTACAGTTTTTTTTTTCCCTCTCTTTTGGTTTGTTTAGTTTTTGTTTTCTTTCTGTGTGGTAGATAAGAGAGTAAAAATGTAATTGACAGTGAAAATGGAAAGCCCTAAGCAAAGCTCCCTGGCTCCAGAATGGAGGCGCTAACTGCACAGAGGTCACTGGGATGCCTGAAGTTTGGGACTGGGCACGTATTTGAGGAGCTTCCTTAAACTATCTGTGCGATGACTTTACTTTGGACTGACCAGGGTAAAGTGATATTGCTAAAGGTATTTCAAGCAAATATTTCAAATGCAGAAGTCACATTGGCCAGGAGCACACAGGCCTAAGAGATAGGCCTCCCAAGGAGCTGAGGGGGCAATCGCTCCTGTCCTTGAATGGGGTTATCTCCACGAACTAATGCAGTGTTCTGAAAACATCAACTTGAAGGAAGTGTCCTTTACACATAATTAATTACAGAGAATGATTACATGATATATATTGATTCTAATTAATTGAACAATACTCTTAAAATGGATTCATTTTATGTCATTTACACATAATTAAAATTCCATTTTAAGAGTGTTGTTAGTCAATCATAATCTATCTATCTATCTATCTATCTATCTATCTATCTATCTATCTATCTATCTATCTATCTATCTATCTATCTTATATCATCACCAGTACAATAAAAACAAAGTATTTTCATCATGTTCTTATCCCCTTTCCTATCCAGTTCCTCTACTCCTGTAAGATTCAGGTCACTGTTGATAGGGTCCTCTTCTCAAAGACTAGGTAGACCTTTGAAGTACTTTATATGAACTGGGTATTGTTAGGATTCCGGCCACTCCTCCAGCTATGTGACTGCACATGCTCAGTTCAGAAGACAAGCAAGGGGTCTTACGTCTTCATCATCCGTGCGCTGAGTGATTGCACAATGCTCGCAGCTTGGTCTCGAAATCTGCACATGCATAGCATAGCTCTGTAAGCCCACATGCACATGTGCAGGGGAATCCTTAAAAAGCCCGTCACAGACTCCTCCCCACTCCTCCTTCTCCTCTCTCTCTCTCTCTCTCTCTCTCTCTCTCTCTCTCTCTCTCTCTCTCTCTCTCTCTCTCTTTCTCTCTCTCTTTCTCTGCACATGTCTTCCACAGGCCTGGTCACTCTCTTCTGTCCCTCCCCTCTCCCTTCTAATGGAACTCTGTTCTGATAATGGGTTTTGTTGTGCCTCATGACCTTTCCTCGTAGAGTAAAAGCGCTGCATTTAAAACCAACAGGTATTCTTTGGGGATTTTCATTAAGCATTTCATTGCTGAGATTTACTCACAATGTTGCATGTACAAACAGTATATTCTTTTATATCACTAAATAGTATTCTATGTTACGGATATATCACAATGCCCCCCCCCCCCCACCTCCTTTTTCAAGACAGGGTTTCTCTGTGTAGCCCTGGCTGTCCTGGACTCCCTCTGTAGAGCTGGCTGGCTTAGAACTCACAGAGATCTGCCTGCTTCTGCCTCTCAAGTGCTGGGATTAGAAGGCGTGCACCACCACAGCCTGGTGCGACAATGTTTCCCTAGCCATCTGCTGTTGGACATTTGGATTGCTCCCAGTTTTTTGCTATTAAAAGTTCCTTTACATACTCATCACAAGTTGTGTGACACAGGTTTTTATCCTCTTGGATAAATAACCCAGGGTAGGATTTCTGAGTAATAGAATAAACGTGTATTTAACATTTTTAGAAGAAGTTGCTAAACTATATTGAAATGGTTATGTGATTTTACTTTCCTATCAGCAATCTAGGAGAATTCTCCCTGTCCTGTACTCAAACCAAACCTTCATATTGTCAGCTTTTTAAAATTTTAGCAATGCTAATGGTGGGTTTTAATTTGCATATTCCTGGTGACTAATAATGCTTCATACAATTTGCCTTCTGCAGAGTATCCACACCTTTTGCTTGGTTTCTAAGATTAGATACCTTGTCTTCTTATAATTGAGTTACAAGAATTTTAAAATAATTCCTGCACATAAGTCTTTGTCAGATATGTTTGCCACATTTCCTTTTAGACTCTGATTTGCTTTTTCATTTTCTTAATGTGTCTTTCAAGGAGCAGGAAGTTTAAGTTTTGATGATGTCCAATTTATCATCTTAGGACATATGTTTTTTGTTTTGTATCGAAGACATCTTTCTCAAGATCAAACAGTTTTCGTTTGACTTAAAAGAATTTTGTGATTCATCTTTCATGTTTAGATCTTATTCATTCTAAGTTAGCTTTTTTTATAAGGTGTGTGTCTGTGTTGAGGGGATAGGGATCTCTCCTCTAATGCATATTCTTCCAACACCATATTGAAATGACTTCAATATCTGTCAAAGGTCAGCTGGCTTCGTGGGCAGATTTGTTTACTGATGCTCAGCACACTGTCTTGAGTGCTGGAGTCCTATGCTGTCTTTAAATCACATGGATTAGTCTTTTCATTTTCATTTTCAACATTGCTTTGCATATTCTTGATCCTTTGCCTTTCCATGTAAATTTTAGAATAAACACATCAGTTTCTTTTTCTTTTTCTTTTAATTTTCTTTTTTTCTTTTCTTCTCTCTCTCTCTCTTTCTTTTTTGTGACAGAGTTTCTCTGTGTAGCTCTGGTTGTCTTGGAACTTGCTCTGTAGATCAGGCTTGTCTCAAACTCATAGAGATCTGGCTGCCTCTGCTTCCCAAGTGCTGGGATTCAAGACATGACTCATTATGCCCTGCAGTCAGGTGGTTTTGGCTGGCATACATATAAGCTGTGGTGAATCCCCTTGATCCTTTTTTTAAGGGGTGGGGGTGGGAGTATCACACACGATTTGTAAACAGTCATGAAAATGGAAATGTAGAATTCTTTCATTTTGGGCAGCACCGACCCCACTCTCCTTTTCTAACCGGCTCCTTTGGGGAGAGGAAATGGCCTTTTCCTTGTTGGGGACTCTTTGGAGTCTCCTAGCAGTAGAGTAACAGAAGGAGACAGCCTTCTTTTTCCTTGCCCTAGCACTGTGCAAAGTTGACCATTTGGATGCTGGGTCCTGGAACTTGGCCCAGTGACAGACAGGCTGGCACTATGCTGGCCTCATGTGCTGAGCAGAACCGCATGAATCTGTGCTCTGGGGCTGATTGATTATATGCTCGATGCTGCTCTTGGTGCTAAAGAAAAAGATTCACAGATGATACATATCAAGTTAAGATAACATTGGATTAGGGGTGGACAGATGGCTTATTTGTTAAGAGCACTGGCTGCTCTTCCAGAGGACCCAGGTTCAATTCCCAGCACCCATGTGGCAGTTCACACCTGTTCTGTAACTCCAGTTCCAGGGGGATCTGACATCCTCACACCAATGCACATAAAACAAAATTAAGTAATTTTTTTTTTCGAGACAGGGTTTCTGTGGGTAGTTTTGGTGCCTGTCCTGAATCTCGATCTGTAGACCAGGCTGGCCTTGAACTCACAGAGATCCACCTGGCTATGCCTCCCGAGTGTTGGGATTAAAGGCGTGCATCACTGCTGCCTGGCTAAATAAGTTATTTTTTAAGAAAGATAATAAGATTAATATGCCTGGAGCCCATAAGGAGAGAAGTGGCACTGAGCAGACAAGGAGAAGGCTGTGTGAAAAGGAGGCAGACCGTGGAGGAGTTAGCAAACTATGGAAGGCCAGGGACCTCCAGGAATCCGAATCTGGAGGAGGTAGTTGAAGACTCTTCCCTAGGGCCCTTAGGAACACCTTGTTACCATCTTGATTCTCTACTTCCTAGCTCCCAGAACCTGCAAGGCAGTACAGTTCCATGAGTTTAAGCCATCCACTCCGCTGGGCTTTCTTACAATAAACAGTCTTTGAATCTGAGACTATGCCATTAATTACATTCTCTCATGGTAAGTCAGCCAGAGTACATGTCCTAGTCACCACTAGGCATGCTAGCTGTTTAATTATAATCTATGCATTCTGGTATGACTTGTGAATGTTATCGGTTATTTAAAATTCAAAATGGAAAAAATTTTAGATGATTAAAACTGCTTAAAATCTCCTAAGTGGTAAACCTCTAATATCAAAGAAGAGAGACAGAGAGAGACAGAGAGAGAGAGAGACAGAAAGAGAGACACACAGAGAGAGGGAGATAAAGAAACAGAGACAGAGAGAGGGAGACAGAGAGACAGGAACGAGAGAGAGAGAGAGAGAGAGAGAGAGAGAGAGAGAGAGAGAGAGAGAGAGAGAGAGGAGAAGCATCTTAGGAGTTTAGATTAAAACACTGCAGAGTAAATAGAATCTTGAAGGTTTCCAAAATAAAATATCATGTTGCTCATAGCAACAAATTAGTGACTAGCCAACCAAGGTTTGCCTTTAAAATATATCAAAATAGGCTGTCCTCTACGTGAGAGAGAGTCTTCTTTATGTTATGATTGCTCTGTAAGATACATTACATTATGATAAATGATCATGTACATTGTTTTGACAATCAGAGAATTTATGAATGAGAACCTGATTTGCCTGCAGTGATGAACTAAATTGTAAGAAAAAAAAAGCATTAACAATGATGATACCATTTAAAATTTGTTTAAGAATTGCGTTACAGTTTTGCTTTCTTCTTAATCAGGAGCAAAAAAGCAGCCAAAAGGCATTTATTTTGCAGTAACGAGCATATGACAGCTCTCATTAGAGAATTCACTTCCACATCCACAGGTACAGTGGGTTTGTTTTGGCTGCTGCAGCCTAGAGACCTCCTACTCATGTTTTCCTCTCTGAGTGCATAAGAGTGTCACCAACTTTTGCTGTCATTTGCCTGAAGGTTCTGAGTATGAGAGGGTGGTGATGCTTCCCAGGCTTTTGGCAGGGGTTGGGTGGGTGATGTGGGGGGGGGGGTTGGGGGGGGTATATGTAGTAGTTGGGTCTCTGGATCTATAGGTCAGGCATGAAATGCTTCCTGGATTTATGGGAAACCTGTTTCGTGTTGAAACAGAAATTACAACCACCTTTCTCCATCCATGACTGGAGAACTCCAAAACCAACAAACAGCAGACTGTGGCCGAGAACCTGGTGCAGAGGTGAAGGCAAGAGAATCATAAGTTCGAGACTAGTCTGGGCTACACCTTTGTGTTAGTTACTTTTTTTGTTGCTGTGATAAAAACAAAAACAAACACACAAACAAAACAAAACCATGAGTTTATTTTGGCTTATGCTTCCGAGGAAGAGTGTAGCATGAATCTTAGAGGGTCTTATTAATAAAAACAAACCTGAGCCAGGTATTGGGGTGAATTGCTGGAAGATCAGAGAAGCAGAATAAGCCACAGCTATCTCACCTTGCCAGTTCCTCAGCTGGTTCTGTTTTCTCAGACTGGAAGCCTCTGAGTCCTCATCCAGAATGGCTCTCAGCTGAACTGTGCTGCTCAAAATCTAAAAGCTTAACCAGCCAAATGCTTAACTAGGGCAAATGCTGCTAGTTTCTGGTCCTCACACCTTATATACCTTTCTGCTTTCTACCACCACTCCCTGGGATTAAAGGCTCGCTTTCTAGGATTAAAGGCCTTTAACCTTTAATCCCAGAAAGGCTGTGTCACCAAGCCTTGCCATTTCCAATGTGGCCTTGGACTCACAGAGATCCAGAGAGATTTCTACCTCTGATGTGCTAGGATTATAGGTGTGAGTGCCACGATTTTCTAGCCTTTATGTCTAGTGGCTGTTCTGTCTCTGACCCCGGATAAGTTTATTAGGGTGCACAATATTTTGGGGAACACAATACCACCACAGAAGAGTTCATCACGGTGAGGGAGGCGGGATGTCAGGCAGCCAAAGCAGGAAGTTGAGATTCACCAAAGCAGGAAGTTGAGACTCGCCTCAGCTGCAAACCTGAAGCCAATCCCAAACAGGAAGTGGGGCAAGGCTTCGAACTCTCAAATCCTGCCTCAGTGACCTACTTCCAGCAAGGCTGCACCTCCTCAAGCAGGGCCACCAACTGAGGACCAAGTGTTTAAAACTCTGAGGCTATAAAAGACATTTCTTCCTCAAACCACTGCAACCTTTAAACTGGGAACATGAGGAGATGGGTAAGAGCACTTGATATGTAAGCAAGAGGACACACATGTAAACCTCCAGCACTCATGTAAAAGACAGGCATGATCAGGGGGAGCCTAGTTTTGGAGGGCAGAGAAATTGGATCATAGGAGGTGTCTGGCCAAGCCACTCTTTCTGAAATGATGAGCTGTCATTTTACTGAGAGAGCCTGTCTCGAAAATAAGGTGGAGAATGATAGAGAAAGATATCTGACCTCTTCCTCTGGCCTTTGCATGGCATCTGCACACACACACACACACACACACACACACACACACACACACACACACGCATATACATACCCTTACACACATGCCACACACAAAAAATAAAATAAAACAAAAAAATCTCCAAGCTGATTACCTACCAAGGAATAAAGAAAACAAGAAAAGTGATGAATTGTTAACAACATGCACAGTAGCAGTGTGTTGCAAACTTTCTAGGGGACTCAACGATGCCTAGGTTTGGGTGTCACTTAGAGAGATCTGCTAGTGTCCTGACAGACAGAGAACATCACTGGGCTTATTCACCTCGGCAGAGTTTTTTGATAGAACCTTCAGATTTGCAGGTGTATCCAGCAGTCTGAGGTGCCACAAACCAAGTTCATAAAAGCCTGAGCTGTAAGCTAGCATTCCAGTTCACCTAATTGGCACAGAACACATCAGCCAGGTTCGGTGGCATATTTCTGTAGTAGTAACTATTCAGGAGACTAAAGCAGGAGGATCACTTGAGCCTGGGCATTTGAGAACAGCCTGGGGGACATGAGAGACTTCATTCTTTAAAATAAACCAACAAGCATAAGGCCAGGTATATTTGTTTCTTACAGCTAAAGGGAAATATAAATGAGTCTCCAACTTGTAATAAGAAATATACTGAGCCATGTGCATCCCTACGAAGTGATGTACCACCCAGTGTGGCTGTTGGGACCCAGAGCAGGGGGTCCTGTGACAACCAGATTTTAATGTTTTAGCTCATCTTCCTTGATCAGGCATGGTGGTGCATGCCTTTAAACGCAGTACTCAGGAGGCAGAGGCAGGAGGATGCCTGAGTCTACAAAGCAAGTTCCAGGACATCTGTGGCTACAGAGAGAAATCCTATCTCTTAAAAATAGAAAGAAAGAAGCATACTGATACACACAAGACATGGGACTAACTGAACATAAAACCCTAAAGCAATTTCTCTTGGAGGGTGTAAGAGGAAGTTGAGATGAGAATAAATTCAAGTCTTGATGAGGTGCTATGAGTTTCTGTGGTATGGATTTCAATGGCTTTGCTAGGCCACTGTGTCCTTCCTGAAGCAGAGAGTGGCATGTGGCTAGTGTCTCCATCACCATGGCACCCTCTTTATGCCCTGCCCAGTGCTGAACTTCTGGTGACTGTTCTTCCCATTCTGTTCCCATTGCTCTTCTTCCAAAAGGCCACAAAATGATAAGGAACATTATCACTGGTGACTTCATGATAATCAGGGATATCTTGCTTAATTAAATAAAGTCTTAACTTATGTGTAACCTTTCAAGGTCCTATTGTGCCACACATTTAGTTCACAGTAAAGAAGTGACATTTACCCTTTGAACTTGCCCTTTCCTTAGAATAATTTATACTGCTTTCTTATTTCGAGGCAATGTAGGCAAGAGTCAGATGTTGCTCCTGAAATATCAAAAACAAAACAAAACAAAAAAACAAAAAACAAAACCATGATCCCGCATTTTGTCTGACCCTTTCCCCCAGAACAAGGGATTCTCCTATATTAAGCCTCCTTCTTAGTTACTTTTCTGTTGCTGTGATAAAACATCATGACTAAAGCAACATGTAGAGGAAAATTTATTTGGGTTTACAGTTCCAGTGGCATAAGAGTCCAGCACGGCGGGGAGGCGTGGCAGGAACCAGCAGGTGTGGTGGCCAGAGCAGGAAGCTGAGAGCCTACGTCTTTAAATGAGAATACAAAACAGAGAGAACAAACTGGAAGCAGGGAAGGCGTTTTGCTCTCAAAGCCTGTCGCTAGTGACGTGGTTCCTCCAGCCTGCACCTCACGAACTTCCATAAAACAGCACCGCCAATGGGGGACCAAGTATTCAAATATCTGACCCCATTCTCATCCAAACCACAACACCCTATTAAGTTGTTCCTCCACCGCCATTCACACACACTGAAGGTTCTTTTTAGGTGCACAGCGCTGCATCAACTTCAGGGGTGACATATAACCTGCTCTACGTGTCCTTCACTTGGGGATGTCTTAGTTGGAAAGTTGAATGTAAGTAAGAAAAAGTAATTTAAAAAAAACACAAATACTTAAGAAATAGAAGTGGCATTAGAGACCACGAACTCTTATACATATCCACTCACCAGGGTTGGGGTGGTAGCAAATTCTTCAGTACAGTCCTTCACAAAGACTTCATTTTCTCCTCCTCTTAGCTCAACTTTCTCTCATTCACAAAAGGGAAATTGTTTTGGGTACACAGATAGTCTGCTTTCTTGTATTATATGATGGAACCCAAGCTTTCAAGCCGGGTATGATTCCAAGGCTATCTTCCTTCACCAATGCTGTCTTCTTTGGCTTTACATGTTCACGAATTTCCAAATTTGGTTCCCCTGGGCTGGGCTGTCTTCCTTAGGATGCCCAGTCTTGATAGGCCACTGTCAGTTGGACTCTTATGCAAAGCTCATTGCTTTCAGGCACCTCACCTTTACGTCCCCACAGGCCCCAGATGTCTACCCATTCTTTCCCATGGTCACAAGTCTGCTCTGTGAATGGGACTACCACCCAACCCCTTGATAGAATAAAACTTCCAAAGTCATTCTTTTTGCCTACATGTATGTTTGCATATCACATGTGTGCCTGCTGCCCATGGAGACCAGAAGGGGGTATTAGATTCCAAGAGACTGGAGTAACAGACAGTTTGTGAGCCACCATGTGGGTGCTGGGAGTTGAACCCTGGTCCTCTGGAAGAGCAGCCAGTGTTCTTAACTGCTGAGCCATCTCCTCTGCTCTTGAAGGCATTCTTAAACCTTATTTTCTCCTTCTTTTCTTCCTTCTTGCCTCCGCTAATGATATACATGCATACCTCCAGTTTTGCCTCTAAGATAGGTTTCTCCTGTATCTGCTATTAACATACTCCAAGTTGCTATCGTTTCTTACCAGAACTAGCTCTTTGCCCTTTTCTTCTTTTTCTTTTTCATCCTCAGCGGCTAAAGAAAAGGCGAGCTCCCTGGCGCTTCACTTGAGAAGGCTGTGATCCTGAGCTTCTGCCGGTTCTCTCTCAATCCGTTTCGGCTCATCTGGTCTCTTCTTTTCCTTCGCCGCCATCCTCCTCTCCTCCTCTGCCCGGGGTTTTAGACAACTACAGTGCTTGGTGCCGTAGGCCATGCAGAGGACCAGGGCTGAGTGTCGGCCGAGCTTGATTAGCCGAGAGACCTGAACTGGGGCCACCATCGTGTCCGTGACTTTCGTGCCGGAAGCTCGACTGAGGCGGAAAACCTGCCCTTTCCATTTTTTAAAAAAAATAAATTTACATCGTAAATGGTACCACCCTGACCATTTTCAAGAGCAGAGTTCAGCGCCATTACGTACATCTACACTGCTGTGCAACTGCCGTGTCCGTCTGTCTCTGGATTTTCCCCTCATCCCAACCAAAACTGAATCCAGTGGAAAACAGCGTCTCTTCCCTTAGGCTTTGCGAAACACCATTGCATTCTCTGTCCCTATGAATCCCACTTCATAAAGAGAGGGAACCATCTGTGTTAAATTCTGGGACTGACGTCGCAGGTCCCGGAAAGCAGAGGGAAAGGTTGAAGACCGGCACACTGTGTCCTGGCTGAAAATGACAGCGTGACTTGTGGTTGGGAATGAGCACAGCGAAGAGAGGGAGGTACATAAGCAAGCACCAGACTCCTGTGCTTGTGCTCGGTGGTAGAGAGCCTGGAAAGGCATGCATGCAGAGACCGTTCTGAGTACAAGTGCACTGCTGGAAGACATTAAGCCAAACAGTGACAAAAATCTGACTCGCATATTCTTCAGACAGTCTCTTGTAAGCTCAGTCTGACTCTGAACCGGCCTCAGCCTTTGTGCTCAAGTATGACACCCGGCAAGGATTCACACTGTCTGCCCGACTTGTGGACATACCCCTCTGGCATAATACTCCTCTTAGCATGGAATTTATGTGCAGAAATACAAACTAAATGCCTTCACAACAAGAATATCTGACATGTAAACAACTCTCTCAAAATCAACCAAGGTACTTTTGCACATTGGAAATAAATTTATTCTAATACATGAGACTCTTTTTTTTTTTTAAGTGTGTGGAAAGAACCTCCACTTTTCATTGAAATGAGGAATGCTGACATGTACCACAAGTTGCAAAGCCCTGGTTAACACTGCTGTTTGGGGATGCTTAGAGTATCAGTAATTATTGGCTCAATAAATTGATTTTCCAGTGTTTTTTTTTTTAATCAAATTCTTCACCTTATATATTTGAATGACTGCTCTTGGGACCAGATTGAAGGGTTTCCACCATATTGAAAATGTCTTTCTCCAGGAGTCTTGGTGAAACTGTCCTGCCCTGACTGGAGGAGGGTGGGGAGGGTAAGCAAAGCTACCTTCATGTGAGGCCAGGGCTGCTCTTGGTTTTGCCACTGATTAGAGCATGACCTCCTGCAGGTCACTAGACCTCTCTAGCATGGCCCCTTTCCTCATTGTTGAATGGACATGGTGATTCCTGCTCCTTTGTGAGGCTTTAGGGCACACCTGAGCTCTGTGGGTCTGTGCACAGAAGCCACTCTGCCAGTGAAGAGATTTGTGTCATTTTTTTTGTTATTGTTCACATGTAAAACGTTAATATGTAAACTAATTATACATTTAAAACTCCCATGTTCTTACTTCTGTGTACTGTCATTTTAAAAACCCTATTATATAAGGAAATTTTAATTTTCTACTAGTTTCAGACCTACAGAAAACTTGTGAAAATAGTTCAATTTCTCAGTTACCTTACATCCAGTTTCTCTTAACCACCATTTTTAGATTAGTATTTTATCCTTGTTTTTCATCAGTAAGATACATATTATTCTATAGGTTCATTATATATGTAAGAAAACAAATGTGGGGAACCCTGCTTTCTTTTTCTGTGATTTTATTTAGCTCCTTTTGCACCCTGTTGGGAGGTGACATATCTTCTATAAGTAAATGTATAGTTATAATGTTTCTTGGCTCCAAATAACAGAAAACCCAGTCCCAACCGACTTCCCGGTGAAGAGGATTTATCATCTGAGAAGTAGGAAGTATGGAAGCAGAGGATGCAGTTCAGGGGGTTGAGTCAGGAGAGCCCCGGGCTATTCTTTTGGAATGCCTTCTCATCCTCTGAGCCTCTGGCTTGTCTGCGTCGCCCCTGCTCCTGCTAGCCAGATGGTACAGCAATTCATCCATTTTCCAGATGCAGCCACAACCAGGAGAAAGCAGATTTTGCTCCCTCCGTGATCAGCAAGGAAAACTTTCTCCAGAAGCACCCCCCAACACACACTTTTCGAAGATGTCCCCTCAATTTTTTTTTGGTGTCAAATGCATGATATGCCCAGGACATACCAGTCACTAGTAGGGAAAGAAGGGGCTTGAGTAGTTTAGAATATCTGTGGAGTGCCCTTCGGGACCGAGACTAGGGTTTCCTCTCTTCTCCCAGGAAAGCATGTGGCCATCCTGGGGACAGCAGACACTTGAAGAAAAGTGAAGCTGGGTTAGAAAGGGGGTGTGGTGTAGTGGCAAATATCGAGAAAGTAACAAAGGCAAATAGAGTACCTTAAACTTTCATAAGGTAGAGGAAATTGAAATAATAAAATAACAAATACTGACCATTCACTTCGTATGTACTGGACATCACTCCAGAGCCTGGACTCTATAGTGTCACCAACGTGTTTCTTTTCTTTCTTTCTTTTTTATTTTTTCATTTGGTTTTTCAAGACAAGGTTTCTCTGTGTAGCTCTGGCTGTCCTGGAACTCACTCTTTAGATCAGGCTGGCCTAGAATGCAGAGATCCTCCTGCTTTTGCCTCCTGAGTGCTGGGATTAATGGCATGTGCCACTGCTGCCCAGCTAAGGTGTTTCAAATATACTTTGAAGTGGTCTAGATCTGGGGATCCAGATGGCGCTTGGTACGTTGGAAGTGTGCAAACATGCTCATTTTCAAGACTGTAAAAATGAACATTTGTTGAACAGTGTTGAATGTATGTTTTGTGCAAAGCTGTGAAGAAAGAGAATGTTTCTAATTTGACATAATACCATTTAATATTTAAATTTTTTGCACTGGCACCATATTGACTGTAAATACCATACACCTATTCTGAGTATAACTAGTATAGGCAATGTAGCTAATATCTTATAGATAATAGGTTGAACAGAGAATAAGTTGAACTGGTAAACAGAACATTACTAAAATTCGAAGAATTCATTTGAAAATATGAATCTAATTTAAAAAATTCACATTTGTTTTCTTTTTGTTGTTTTATTGAGGTATACTTTATAAAAAGTACATCCTTTCTTGGTGCACAGTTCCTTGGTTTTTATCAATTTTTTGCAGGCTGTAACCATCATCAGAATTAAGTAGTGAAACATTTCAACATCTTAAAAGGTTTTCTTGTGCCCTTTGTAGTTCATTGTCTTCCTGCCTACCTTGAGCCCTGGCAATCGGCTAGGGTTTCTACCCCTATGGCTTAGCTTTTCTAGAATATTATATGTAGTAGAATCATAGAAAATAAAGCTGTCAAGTCCGGATTATATTAAGTTTAACTCTGATGCTGACTTATGTTATGGTACGCATTGGTAGTTCCTTCCTTGGTAGTGTCACATAGTGTTTCATTGGATGGGCATACCAATGGTTTATCCCTTCGAAGTTGGGGCCTTTGTGACTAACAATAGTATAAATACTTGTAGAGTGGTGTTTGTATGAACATAGGTCTTTGTTTCTCTTGAGTAAATGTTCAGAAGTAGACTTGCTGGGTTAATTCTATAATACATTCCTCAATGTTTAAGCAAGGAGCTAGCTAGCACTTGGCATTCTTGTCAGCGATGTATGATCTAGCCGCTTTACATTTTCCTTCCACATTTGATGTCTTTTTCTTTTTTAATTTTGTTTCCAGGCAGGGGTTTATTATGTATCCTAGGCTGTCCTACTGCCACAGCTTCCTGAGTGTTCAGCTTATAGATGTCACCATGTCTGACGAATAATGATGTTTCTATTGAAGTCACTCTTACAGGTTTCCAGTGGTTTTTCCTAGCTAACCGCTCATAGCACTGAATATCTTCCTATGTGTCTACATACACACATTCTTTAGTGGTGACCTGACCTTTCTAATGTTTTACTGGACAAATTACTTAACTTCTATGAGTTACCAGGACCCCGTTTGGCAAAGAGGTGCTAGCAGCAGTTACATTTATCAGGTATTCCTGCATTTTGGTTCTGCCATTAGTACTTCGGATGCACCAAACGTTTCAAGCATTACAAACTAAACACAGGTGCTTCTAACTAGCTCCACAGTTACTGAAGAGATACTTGGGTTCTGAGGAAGCAAAGTCAATTGCTAAAACCCGAGGAGCTTGTAAAGGCTGGAACTGTAAGCAGAGCCCAGTGTCTGGGCTGAAGTTCCTGGACTTCTGGACTGGGGCTTTGCCTCCTCTTTTATAGGTGATCATGCCTGTTTGAGTTAGAGGCATATTGCTTTCCTATCCCAGTTGGCTCAGCCCTCACTACTGTCATATTTAAAACACACTATCAAAATTAGAAATAAAGAAAACAGACAACATATTCAATTACATAATTCAGTGAAAACACTGTTCTTTTGTGGAAGTATCCTACCAGATACTTCCACAAAAGAACAGTGAAAATGATTACCCCCAAACGATTCTATGCCACTAAGGGTTTCTTTTCACAGATCTCTGGTGAGACCCTTTTACTCTCTAATTTTTGCAATATTATTTTTAATTTTATTTTATATGGACGGGTGCTTTTTCCTGCATGTGTGTCTGTATACCACCCGAGTGAGTGACTGTGGACGTCAGAAGAGAGCATTGGATCCTTCGGAAAGTGAGTTACAAGTCACTGTGAGCCACCATGTTGGGTGCTGGGAATCAAGCTTGGACCTTCTGCAAGAGCAGCCAGTGCCTACAACCACTGAGCCATCTCTCCAGCCCCCTTATCAATGTTAATGACATTCCTGAAGTCTTCAGACCCTTAGCAGATTGTCAAAGAATGTTGGGTTGCTACATAATAAATTACAGGGTCTGTCTTTTCTCGAAAGAGAATTAGGTTCCTTCTTAGTACTTGTAGAATTTAGGGGAAGGATCAGTGTCTCTGGATATGTCTGATAAGTCAGCAAATTGGTTAGAAATTTCGACCACATGTCTCTCGTAGAACAGATGAGACTACCACGGGCCCTGTTCAAGTAATTCACATGGTCTTTGCTTCGGTTAGGGATGCATTTGAATGCAGTAACAGAATTCCTGATGAACAGTAGTGGAGAAAGACGGGTTTGCTTTCTCCTTGGGTACCAGGGATTGCAAGACTAAACTTGCTTAACGGTTCTGGCAAATTTTCCCCATGGTCACAGATGGCTACTACAGCTTTCACCTTTCCATCCTAACACTGAAAAAGTGGACATCACAGAAGAGGGCCTTGCTTTCATCAGAGACGAAAAGCCTTCTGGAACATCAGTGTTAGTGTTCACCCCCTCCTCTGCAGAATTGAGAGTTTATTTCTAGGTTCATCTTCTGCTGTGGATATCGCTCTATATAAATAAAACACTGATTGGCCAATAGCCAGACAGGAAGTATAGGTGGGACTAACAGAGAGGAGAATGGAGGAAACAGGAAGGGAAGGGAGAGACTGCCTGGAGCCGCTGCCAGGACAAGGAAGATGTAAGGTACCAATAAGCCACGAGCCACGTGGCAAAGTATAGATTAATAGAAATGGGCTAAATATAAGAGTAAGAGCTAGACAATGATAAGCCTGAGCTAATGGCCAAGCAGTTTAAATAATGTAAGTGTCTGTGTGTTTATTTTATAAATGGGTTCCGGGACTGGTGGGATTTGGCAGGAGCTGGAGAGAAATTCTCCAGCTACAATCTTCCTGATTACAAAATGAGAAAACATCTTCCAGTCCCAGGAAGTCTCTCCATTCTGTTAGAGAGGATGGAGAGACAGGGAAGGTTAGGGGGAGATAGAGGAAGAGGGAGGGAGGGAGGGAGGGAGGGAGAGAGAGAGAGAGAGAGAGAGAGAGAGAGAGAGAGAGAGAGAGAGAGAGAGAGAGAGAGAGAAGCACTTGGAGAGGGGAGAGCGTTTGTGTGACAGCAGATTATATCTGCCATGTGTCCTCTCTCTTTAAGGCAGGCAGGAATAGACAACTGCCTCTGTAGGTTATGGTCCAAAGGGCCTATTTACTGTTCTGTAACTGACATATTAGGTTCTCCAGGAAGCTATATGGGCCAACCTAGAAGGAGAGGACCAATCAGGTTATTTCTATAGAGCCTAGAGGGAATTATTGTTCCTATGGCATTCAGAAGTCCCATGCCCTACCACATTTCCAGAGATGTGGACGAGCTTGTAAGTGAAGGAGTGAACACTTTGGTGACATCATAAACTTAAATGAGGCTTAGCTGATTACCAGGTCAAAGAGCTGGAGCTATAGTTCAATGTTAAACTGCTTACCTAGACCCAGGGTATAGCTCCAGTATCACACACACACAAACATACACATGTACACACACACAATTAAATAATACAACCCCCTAAATAAGCAGTGCATTTCAGGACAGTTTGTGTGAATGTTTTATGTTTTAACAATTACAGTGCCAAACTGGGTTCAATGGAAATTAATCTGAAAACTCCAAATTTGACTCCCGACTCTAAATCATTCCTATATTGTACAGTCTACTGTGCAAAATGGGCCCATTGCAAAGTAATTCCCAAGGACGGTTCTGCTCAACTTTCACTTTGTGTGAGTAAAAGTAAGAGATATTTTTTTCCCTTTCATTTTCCATTTCAAAAATTTCTCTTTTTAAAGACAGGGTCTTACTACATAGCTCAGGTTAGCCTTGATTTGCAATCTTCCTGCCCCAGCCTCTCGGATGCTGGGAAACCGGGGATATGTCATCCCTCTTATAGATCTGGGACACATCTGTAAGAGAAAGGGCCACTGGGGACAGAGTGAAACCTCACTAAAGCCATCGAACTTGTCACCTTGTGACTGAAGCTGGAGGGGTGGGCATGAGACCCAAGAGTGCCCCCTCCTTGGTATTTCTGCTTCCATCTTCTGTGGGCTATACCTGACAACAGAGAGATATGCTCTGTATGTTGACTTAGGTCAGTCTGGGCAACCTATGATACTACTGAGTTTTTGTGACTTGCTGGACATACATTTTAATATTTCAGAACTATTTCTCAGTTTTCAGATAGTCTAGGATGGATAAAGAGAAATCACCCAGTCTCTTTAGAAGCTACAAGATGCAAAACTGGATTTGTCAGGCTCTCTGAAGAGAGCAGGAGAGCACTCACATACATACCTGGTGGAGTACTGTTTGACTCAGTGGATGACGTTCACAGTGCTCCTGAAGGCCCGGGGCAAGGAACCACAATCTCACCCTACCATTTTGTTCCAGTGTTTTCAGCAGCCAATGGGAAGCCAGTTCACAGCCCACCACCACAGCGCAGTATTCATGAGGGTGCTCTTTCAACTGCTCAAAAAAGTTGGCTTGCCTGTCATCTGATGAGGCTTATGTGTGGAAGTGGAACACTAGTGAAAGTCATGTCTCCAAACAAACAAATGAACAAAAACCTAAAAAACATTCCAAACAGTGCCACAGTCATCAGAGAGAGAGAATCCAGGAGCAAGCCACTCATTTCCCCAACTTCCCTCCATTTTGCATTTTGGTTTTTTCAAAGATGAAATTCAGCTAGCACCAATGCTTTTATTTCATCGAATTAACAATGACCTTGAGAAGGTGTTTCAGTGCCCGCCAAGATGCTTTTCTGTGATGACAAACCCATGCACGATTAGGGGTGCATCTGGTGCACAGGCCTTGGGCTGCCAGTCAGATGTGTAAGTGCTGGCTGCTTCCTGCTCTGTCTGGCTGCTGAGGCTGTATTTATGGCAAAGGTTACTATCACTATCAAAAGAAACACAGGCTGACTGTCTCTGCACTCCTCGGGCGCACAGGAATGTAAACTGGACATCTGTCTGCGCAAACAACCAAGTCAACATGTGTCTGCTCTCAGAGGATGATCTTCTCCTGCTGCTCGAAACTTCTGGCAAATGTTTGTTGTTCTGAATGGGCTTTGGAAAAGCAGAAGGAAAGGCAAACTGTCCACCTCACAATGGCGTCTAAGCCAGGATAGAAAACACAGCTTTTAAAGGTCGCATGTCATTTGTGAAATATGTTTCGTGTGTGTGTGTGTGTGTGTGTGTGTGTGTGTGTGTGTGTGTGTGTGGTGTATGGTTATATGTGCACGTGTGTACAGGTACACTCACCTGCATGTACACACGGGGAGGATCAACATCAGGTGCCTTCCTCTATCATTCTCCACCTTCACTTTTGAAGCAGAGTCTCTCCTTGACCTTGCAGTGTGTCACTGCAGCTAGACTACCCGGGCTTACAGCACATGCAGCCAGACCAGTTTCTGTGTGAGCGCTGTGGCTCCAAACTCAGGTCCCCATGCACAGGCAGTGAACACTTGACCCACTGATCTGTCCCCCCCCCCCCCAGGCCCTGAAATGGATCCTTCTACGTAGCAGTAATTTATTAATAATTATACTGCATGTAACATAGCTATAATACATGATGATGCCAGTTTTAGAACGGCTGTGATTTACGGTGTATTCAACACTAATCTTATTTAATACCCGTAACAGTCATGCGTGCTAGGTATTATTTCAGTTTATAGAAGAAGTCTGAAGCCCTTAGCAGGTAGGCTGTCTGTGAGCAGGGAGACAGGGACTCTGGACTGCTGCAGACCTGTTTGTCTGCTGGGCTCTCCTAACTGTAGTTCTAAAACTTCGTATGTTGATTAGGGAGTTGATCTTTCCTAGGGGTGGTCAGTTATTTTAAATATACTCTTATCTTTAGAGTAAGGAAGTATGGTAAGTGCAAGCCCAATTTGCTTTTCTGTTGCTGCCGTAAACACCGTGGCCGAAAGCAACTGTGAGGAGGGAAGGGTTTTCCTTCAGCGTATAATTCTGGGTCCATCACTGAGCAAGGTCAGGACAGTAACTCAAGCAGAAACTGAAGCAAAAGCCATGGAGGGATGTTGCTTATTGGCTCACTCTCTGACTCATGCTCAGCTGTCTTTCTTACACAATGCATGCAGCTTCACCAGCCTAGGGGTGGTGCCGCCCACAGCCATCAATCAAGACACTCTCTTACAGACATGGTCACAGGCCAATCTGATCCGGGCAATTCCTCAGCCGAAGTTCTGTCTTTATATGTGACCCTAGGTTGTGTTAAGCTGACAAAACAGTATTGTTATGGTAGAAGACAACACACAAGAGGTTAGGAGCAGGAAGTGCTGTCTCTGTCCCTTATCAAAAAGACCTGTGACGTTGAACAGGGCATATGAGTTCTCTTGACTTGTTTCTTCAGGAAAATGAACCCTCTGGTGCCTTTGAATTCCAAAATTCTGAATTTAGGAGTCAAACTTCTTATCTTTGCTAATGAGTTGGTTTTCCTTTCTCCATATGGCTTAAGAAACTGTCAAGGAACCGGCTGAAAAGGTATTTCCACCTTCACGTGAGCCCCTTCATTCACTGGTCCCCTTTCTGCTTTTTATAACCCGTTTGCCACTGGAAGACACGTTCAAGGATCATGAGGAAGCAAACAAGCGGAATATAATTAATTAGTCAACAACTCAGTTTTCCATGTATACAACGGTCTCCCATCCACGGGGCCACTTCTCACACTCTTTTGTTGTTTAATAATATTTAATTATTTATTTATTAGAGTATAGCAGGATGGCCTCAATCTCCTAGCCAAGGATGACTGAATTTCTCTACCTCCTAAGTGCTAGGTTTACAAGCATGTACCACCACGCGTGGTTTACACAATGCTGGGGATCAGTTTCAGGTGTGCTAGGTAAGTCCTCTAGCCACTGAGCTCTACCCCCTTACCCTTTCGTTACATTTTATTGCTGTGTTTCAATTCATTGTAAAGCATGTCTTTTGTTCTTTTGTGTTGTTTCCATTTTGACAAGTAACTATTTTTTTTTCCCAAGAAGTTTTTTTTTTTTTTTTTTTAAATTACATTAAAAAAGTCCCCCAAAGTACTTCAAAGACTTGCTAACACACACTGGAGACCTGATAAGTATTTGTGTCTTAAACAGCCTTAGTGCTAGAAATATATTAAGAATATTGAATGAGATGGGCAGGTCTCATTGGTACCTGTACTGTGGGTCGGATCTCTCCAGATGTTCATGGGAACCTTGGGAAAAATGGTGCTACAAGTTTCCAGAAGAAGAGGAACTAGAATGCCTCTGGCTTTCACATGATGAAACATCCGGATTAATGACTAATAAGAGCTTACCCACTAAATAGGCTGCGGACAGCATCTCTTCAAAGATCAGGTCCTGTAAGCAAAGGACCAGAGATATTTTCCCTAAAGCCACCAACTACAGTCATGGCCTGGATGCATTTTGCAATTAACCAGGCATTACAAGGGGAAGCAATGACAAGTGCCAGATATAGGGACCCTGACAACACCCCAAAATAACCCCAAATCTGCATGTGAAATTCTGGATTTGGGGGCCTGATAGGATGTTAAGGGCAATTATTTTAAAAAATAGAATTGAAGATGTAAAGGTGTCTATCTTTAAAAGAAAAATAAGATTTCTGATATTCTCATTTAGCAATTCAATGGATAAAATCAATGCTCTGGGGCAACTTTAACAGCAGATGCAACAAAATGATAATGAATTCCCCTCAAAATTGAGCACGTCTCAAAAATATTCTTCATAAATTTGCTTTGCAATTTTTGAGAAGTTAAAAGTAGTTGATTCTTTAACATCAACATATATGTTACAACACACATATCCTGTGACTATGTTCATTTTTTATCTGAAAAAAATGAGAAATAGCTCCAACTATTTGTGTATGAAAGTGAGGACACATTCAATATAAATTTAGCAATCATTTCTTCATATAACACTTACTGAATGGCTCTCTGTACCAGGAATTTTGATAGGACCTGAGCATAGAGAAGTCAACAAAATAGATGTGGTTTCTGCCCCCACGAGGATAATTTAACTGGAAATTTTACATTAAACAAACAGCAAGTAATCTGACTGTTAAGATAGTTACTAAGCATACAAATCGTGTTCACTTTTCAGTTCACTCAAAAAAAAAAAAAAAAACCAACAAACTATGGTTTCCTGTAAAGAGGTAGTTTTGACTGGATTTTGATGCCTTCCAAAAGAATCAATAAAAAAGAACAACAACAACAACAAAACCCCAGAAAGTCTACACAGACATACTAAATTACTTCTGAATGAATTTACGTTGGATGTGAAAAATAACAAAGGCCCCTCCCCCAAGGAGCAGTGCAAGTTCTTCTAGAAATACCTTTAAAGGACAGCAGTTTCTAGGAGGAGAATTAATGGCCATTTTAGGTTAATGGTCACTGGCTTCATGTTTGGCCCTCAATTAAATGTTGAACTTCAACTGTTAGTACTTAATTGACGTGGTTATATTTCATGCTGGCATTTCCAAATGACCTTCCTTTAAAAAAGCGAAGGTGCTCTGACCCAGGAGCGTGGCCACCAGTTGTACCTGACACGGCTGCCTTCCTCCACCTCCACGGCACACGCGGCTGAACTGAGGACTCGCTCTTCTTGGCTGCCGCTAGCCTAGTTTTTATCATCCTTGTCTCTGACACAAGACTGCTCAGAAGAAATCCACGCCAGGGAAAGAAGAATAAACATATCTATTGCCTCATTGAAACACCAAGTAAGCCCCCGGCACCACCGTAAGTGGAGGGGGTAGATATGATTTAGCAAATACTTTGGGGACCTAAGTACAGTCGAGCTATGCCTCATGTAAAAAATTGAATCATATGTATCTTTTTTTTTTTTTAACAAGTGACTCCAAATGTTCAGTTGTCGTAGGTAACTAGATAAAAACTACAACCTTTGTCCTCACACAGGAAGCACAAAGCACAAGTTGGACTCACCTAATCAATGATTGGGGTTTTATATAAAGTAGGCATGGCACCAAGACTGAACTCGGCTACAGTGACTGAAACAAATCAAGGCCCCAAATGAGCACTTCCTGCCACCCATGTATTGTAGAGAAGTTTTAAAAGGCTCTTTGGAATTACTTTGATCAAGCTTTGAAATCATTTTAGTGGATGACTATTGTATGAAAACCGTAATTTATGGTGCTTGACCTAAGCGGTGCTTTGTCTCACAGCCCTACTCCAAACAATAGCAGGAAAGCACAAAGCACTGGGGGGACACAGGCTCTTCTGGTTATTATTTAATTCATAATCCCATCTTCCTCATTTAACCTCTGAATCAGCCACGCTCTTCATCAAACAGCTTCAGATTGGCTTTCCTACCGACAGGAGGGTCAGGAGGATGATTAGACGGGCTCAACTATGTCACGCATGACCCTTCCTTAACCTAAGCGTGCTTCAGGTGGAGCTAGGCAGCCCGTGCTTGTCCCCCGGTGGTGACACGGCAGGCACACGCCCACTGTTTGCCTGGTAAGTTTCCCCTTACTTGGTTCCTTAACCCTAGTCAGGAATGTGCCCATGGGGAGAGCATCTCCTCCCATTCTTCTCATCAAATAGCGATTCTATGAAGTAGTCTCCTCTCAGAGACATGGGCAATGGCAAAGCTGTCCCACAACAACTGAGCAGAGTGACTCACTAAGCCAGACAGAAATTTGACTATTTTAATTCACAACTATGATCAGCTGAACACAATCACATGGGCTGAAACACACTATAAAACTTTCCATGTCTTGGCTTCTTTGGAAATTTTTGTTTGTTTGTTTGTTTCTTTCTTTTTCTTTTTCTTTTTTTTTTTTTTTTAAACAGAGGCTCACACTGTAGCCTGGCTTGGAAATTGTTATATAAACCAGTTTTTGGTTTTAAACTCATAGATATCTGCCTGCCTGTTTCCCAAATGCAGGGATTAATGATGCTCATCACCATATCCAGTTTTGTTGGCTCCTTTTGCCAAAACATTCACCTAAGGCATAAATCTCAGATGAAATATTATCTAAGTTGAATGTAATAAGATCCCCCAAGAGCTGGTAACATGCATGCACTCTGGTGCTTTGGCTTGTGAAGTGCATGAATTTCACTTTTACTTGGAGAGATTAGGTCAGTTGCTACTTCACAAGGATTTAGAGCTGTATCTTGCTTCAGGGATCATTGCCTACAAAGAAAAAAAGAGATGAGTAGGAAGGCATATCCATGTGGTAGGAAGCTCAAGAAGCTTAGTGAGCAGGATGATGACCAGGAAGAAGCAGGGAAGGAAAAACACACAGCTGAAAGTCCAGGCCTAAAGCAGATCCCAAAGAGCAAACACCGGGCATCTTGGTTTCAAAGCAGAAAGTAGTGGGTGGAGCTCCCCAGGGAGAGTCGAGTCAACTAACTGTTCACTTTGGTGCTGTGTGTTAATTAGTGTAGCCAGCTAGGGGACTATTTAGGTTACCTCATCAGGGCTCTAAGCAGTCCCCTCCCTGGCGGCTCTCATGAGTTAATGCAATCCCCAAAGACCAACTCTTCATCATCTTTTCCACAGTGGCATCAAGCCTTGCAGGTGACGAGCAGGTACACACTCACACTTAAAATTAATACTTTCCCTAGAGGTGGACTTTGGAACTCCGAACCTCCTGTCACGTGTGAGGCTTACACACACCTCACCGGAATGTAAAAGAAAGTCTCAATCGTTTGTGTTTTAGGACGGGGGAGGGAAGGATAGAGGGGAGGAGTCCACCCAGTCACCTTTGAACGCCAGGTGGATCAGCTTTGTTCTCAGTCAATCCCTCTCCACTCTTCAAAGACGTCTGAAGGGTTTGTGGGTGCAGTTGTGGAACGAGTCTCTGTGGCAGAGAGAGCACTATGTAGAGTTATGCTTTACTCATATTCCTGCATCCTGACTTGGCACAGTTCATCAGCACAGTGTGCCAAATGGTCTCCAAAAATACTAAAGATTTGACTTTAACATTAATATTCTAATGAGGACAGCCATATACAAGCAAGGCATACCATGACTGCTGTCCCGGGGCCCATGTTTGGATTGCCTACACGAAAAAAAATTAACAAGCAAGCAACACGTAAGAATGTGGCGCAAGTAAGTATGTTTTAAGATTTTTTTCATTTTATGTGAATGAGTGTTTTGCCTGCATGTATGTATGTGTACTGCGGGCATGACTGGTGTCCATGGAGGCCACTGGATCTCCTGGAACTGGATTACAGGTAGTTGTGAGCTACCACATTGATGCTGGGATTTGAACCTGGGTCCTCTGCAAAAGCAGCAAATGTTCTTAACTGCTGAACATCTCTCCAGTCCCCAGATAAGTATTTTTAAGATGAAAAGAACAACAAAGCGGTTTTAAGCTTCTCACCTGGGAGCAACACTCTTTCCCACGGATCTCTAATTCAAACACGGCAGACACAAGGATCACGCTAGTTTTTCAGTAACTCATAAACTTACCACAGTGTGTAATTTACCGTAGGTTTCTTTCTTGCTGTGAGGGGCCACATTGGGATGCTTCACTATAAATACAAGGTGGTGTCTCTGTTGGGGCTACCAGAACCTTTTCACAACACATTATATCAGGGCTTCAGGTAGAAGAATGAACGCAAAACATAAGCACCTTTTGAGCTTTTAAAATTTATTTGTGCACACTCATCATAAATTAGGCTAATGTTAAAACAAGCAAATCTTTGACAAGGGTTTAGCAGGATTTTCAATATCTGTGCAGATACATGTCATTTACTGCACCCTCCCCAAAACAACAACAGCAACAACAACAAAAAAAACAAAAACCCCCCAAAACAAAACAAACAAAACCAGTGGCTGAGGGCATGCTATAAAAACAGATTTTTGTAGTTTTCTTTAAAGTGTGTGTATAAAGGCAATGGAGTGGTGTTCTCGAACCATCTGTTTCATATGCAAAACCTGCCTGAGGCTTCCTCCCCACTCTGCCTCCGACTCCGTGATTTAGTGCCGTCTCCCAGGAGGGCTTACCATCCTATCCTGACCTGCCACACTCGTGGCCCTTGGCAGGAAGGCAACAGGGCAAGTTTCTCACTGACCAGGTACAAGAGGAACTCACCAATGTGTAAGACTTAAGGTGTTTCCAAAAGCCTTATTTTTACTTCTAAAAACATCTACTCAATATTTTAAAAGCGACATTTTTACAAGCACTGGGGCAAATATTGTTAAATACTTTTTTTTTTGGGGGGGGGATACAGATTACTTTTAAATTTCCCAAAAGATAGGTTTATAATTATTTTACTGATGTTTTGCTTCGGACTGAAGTCTGGTCTGCAGTATATAAAAGTGAATAAATACAAAATCTCTTTTATTTTGCTTATTTAAAAATTACTCTAGGATTTTTCTGGAACACTTAATTCATTCAAAGCTGACTATAATGTCTAAATTATTTGGGCATTATACAATTATTTGGTATAAAATGCAGACACAAAGCAGTATGTATGAATGTACTTAAAAAAAAACTCATAAAAATAGTGGCCAACATTGTATAGGCCACCAGTCATGTTTCAAAGGCCACTGTAGAGAGGGAGGTTGAGCGTCAGTCCTCTGTCTCAGCCCCAAGCCAAAGGAGCATGGTTTGCCGGACACAAAGCGTCTCATACTTTAAGGTGAGATCAATGTGAAATGCTCGTGTTCAAATAAGCTTCATGAAAAGAGGAAATTCTCATCAAGGGGGATTTTTGCAGCTTGGCTGGATGCCACAGAAGTCACGAGGCCGTAGGTCTCCACAGAAAAGGTCCTGTCCGGCTCTGCTGAGCCCCAGGTGAGAAGGAACACTTGCTAACAGACTTCCTGTCTCCAGCTTTTCTAGGTTTGTGCTAGGTTTTTCCCTGATGTTAATGCAACACTTAGTACCAGAGTATACCAATGCAGAGAAAGCAGGGAGAGCCAATGAATGGAGCTTTAAAAGGAAAAGCAAGGGAGTGTTCAATAACGGAGGAGAACTGAAAAATCACACCCTTCAGTCTCCACACTGTCCCTTCTGTTCGGTATGCAAGGAGAAAGCATTCGGAAGGAAGCAGGATTATGACTATCTATAAACTAACTGTGTCGGAGACGGAGATGCTGATAATGAGTGGGTTGTGTCCGTAGTTCTTGGCTATTCACATCGGCTAGCGATGAAGGAAAACAGAAACTCTTGATATGTTTGTCTAGAGAGGTAGGGCTGCGACTGCAGCAGCCAGGGTTCAGCTGAAGTTCAGGGCAGATGTTGCCAGAAGTTTATACGGCAGGAAAGTCACATTGCTTCCGGCTTCTCTTCCAGGATCTTCAGGGTCAAGCTGTGCTATGGCATAAGGTGACGATGTCTGTGGGGAAAGAGGCTTTGAGCAGGATGCCTCTTTCCCGGTTGCAGTCCAGTTCCTGGATAAATCCGTACCAATAGATGACCAAGCCTGGTCCAAACCTGTAAAAACAACAGAAAACGTCACGCATGGCCAGAAAACAGACATCTTAGAGGCATAGAGAAAAGACAGTTAAGTGAGTATACCAGCTTGCTATCGTGAGGATGGTAGGCAGCTGAGTACAAACTTAAGCACTCACTTAATGCAACTGTGGCGACCTTGACAGATGTGTTTGCTTTCCAGGAGCCCAGCAGACCCAGAGTCACCTGTAACATCTTTAGTAAAGGGCCATGGGTATGAGCTGCGGTAATCACTGCCTAGCCGTGGAAGGCCACAACTGAAGTAGATCAGAGATGAGCTGGGAACACCTGGCTTAGGGCGGTCGGTCTTCTAATATTTCCTGGTACTATTTTAAAAATTAAACTTGCCTACTTTTATAATGGAAGGAAAAAAAAATGTTTGAACAACTGGGCATGGCGGTGCCTATTCGTTATCACAGCACTCAGGAGGTGGAGGCAGGAGGATCATCAGCTTGAAGCCAATCTGGGCTGTGTAGCAGGACACTGTTTCAAAAACATTAAAAAAAAAACTAGCTGGGTGGTGGTGGCGGCGGCGGCGGCGGCGGCGGCGGCGGCGGCGCACGCCTTTAATCCCAGCACTTGGGAGGCAGAGCCAGGTGGATCTCTGTGAGTTCGAGGCCAGCCTGGGCTACCAAGGTAGCTCCAGGAAAGGCACAAAGCTACGCAGAGAAACCCTGTCTCGAAAAACCAAAAAAAAAAAAAAACCTTAAAACAATGGGACAGATTAAAGTTCTCTCTGGCTATCATGTTTAATTCAAGTATCAGTGTGCCCAAAAGTATCTCCTGCTATTCATTATTTCTAACTTAAAAAAGTTTCCATGTCTGACTCCCCATGGGAGGCCTTACCCTTTTGGAGGAGGGGATGGAGGGGTGGGTGGGAATGGGAGGAGGAGTGAGAGTGGGATCTGTGGTTGGTATGTAAAATGAATAAAAATTTTCTTAAATTAAAAAAAAAGCAATGAAGAAAATCTGCATGTCAAACTAGGATGTTTCAAAGAGACCTCTACCCAACACTCTACGGGATCTCTGCATCGCAACCTATACATGGAGGTAGTGAGAAATCTGCTGGTAAGTTCCCACAGGGACAAGGGATAAAGTCAGAGAGATTTGTGACCAAGTGTGGACAGACAGATGGAGGCTTAAGAGCCCAACATGCTTAAGTTGTGGCCCCCGCCCCCCCCCGCCCCCCCCCCCCCCCCCCCCGTTATCTTCCGTTTTGTTAGCAGCCACTGGTCCCTGCCAGGAAGTGGCCCTACGGACGACTTCACCCATCAGGAAGTTGAGACCTTTAGGCTGGGTTCATAAAGATGTAATCACTATCAATCACTGGGCACAGAGAGACGGTTTGCACATCAATTTCACGTTTTCTCTACCAAGAGTACTTAATTAAAGGGCAGGGCTACTTTTGGTGTAGTGTTGCAGGAATTTTACAGTGAAATCATAAATTATGAATGCTGGGTTAGTGAAAGGATGTGTAAAAACAGAACTGCTTTCTGTATTCTAATATTACAGCAGGCTGAACCATGCTAGGCCAAAAGCGTTTTCCTTCCATGATTTATTATCTGCTGTGGTGTTCTTGCCAAAACTAACAGTACAGAATGGGCTGGGAGACACTGTAACGCACAGGATGAAGTTCAGTTGGATGTCATGGGCTGGCTTATTTGGGGGATTCACATCAGTGGGTTAGCCCAGTTGTATTCATAATTCAACCTTTTTGAGTACAATCTTTTGAATTGGGTCCTGTGAGAATTAAGGACAGATGGGCATGCCCTCTTATTCCTCAGCATCTCCAAGTTTGAGTTGGAAGAATTAGGTTTCCTGTGCACTGGATGTGAGCCCCGGGACCAAGCTCATACCTGGACAAGAGCTAGCTTCCACTTAACAAATTGTTTCTTAGCAACCTTTAATCACACACACACACACACACACACACACACACACACACACACACACACACGATTGTCTATATGGAAACATAAGCCATTTGGTAGCTTTACTTCATAAAAAGTTCTGAAATTTGTGCCAAATAATGTCAGAGTTATCAAGGCAAATCTGTTAAGTGCCGAAAGACATGCATCCCTGTGGACCTCTCAGTAGGCCCTAAACCATCCCATCGAAATACACCCACACCACGGCCTCCATGCATCTGACAGCAAGCGCCACACATTTCTCTACTTTATTAGGCAGCCACTCTGGAGACCACAGTGTTCTTCAGAAAGGCACTAATATTTTTACTAAGGGAGCAAAAGTGTGATCTAACCAGTCATGGAGAAGAACAAAAGAATATATGGGGATCGTAAAAAACAAGCCCGGTATTTTAAAGATTTAATAAAACAAAAAACACCCATCACCAGCAGCGAGCGAGCGAGCGAGCGAGCGAGCGAGCGACCGCCGCCTGCACTTTCCCTGCACAGCTAAATCACGAGCCAAAGGACTCGGAGCATGACAACTCTTTATGAAAACGGCACTTCCTAGACAGCGAGGCCAGACTGGGGAACACCTCGATGCTCAAGAAAATGGCTTGTTTCACTTGTGAGGCAACAGCTGAAATGGGGAGACCCACAAAGGTTTCGGCAGGATTGTGAACCTGAACATTTCAAGTAGTGGTTCATGACCAGGATTCCCAAAAGGCAGCGGCCTGGATCGGGGCAGTTTTTTTTTCCTTCCTCTTCTTTTAGCAGGACTTTACCATCTATCTATCTTTAAGGCTCTTGTGAGAGTTAGTGCTCTCATGAGCTCAGAACCTGATGGAAAAATTTTGTCTGATTAAGTAAAAATGAGTAAACACCCGTTCTTCTTGTATGTATTGAGTGCTAGGGGGGCTTTTACATTACAGGGCTCATAAGTGACAAAGATAATACAGATTTTAGAAGGTGACAAATTTGGAACTGTAACGACAGTGTCACATCTGGATTTGCTCCCTTGTGCTCCTCTGAGCATTCTCCAGCAGCTCAGGGTCCAGGGATTATCAGTTGCTGCCAAGGCAGCCTTGGGGCAGATGACTGTTTCTGAAGGAGCCGACCACAGCCAGCCAGCCTAAGCTAATGTGTGAGAGCATGTCTGAGAAACAAATCCAAACAGCAGAGCCTGGATCTGAGGATGCTCTACCACTGGTGCTGAGTCTTCCTTGTGCTGCTTGGAGGCACTCGGTGCCTTTTCATGGGTAACCATGATTCTCAAGGATTCCCCAATGCAGTTTCTATTTCCTTGAGGGACAGACACTAGGATGAGAGTCTCTACTGAACGAGTAAGTCTGTTTACACATAAAATACCACCAAATTGGTAAATTTAACGAAAACCTCTACAGAAAGATGGACAAGTCAAGAGCCACCAAAGACCTTGAAGGCACGAAAGGGGAACTTAATCCTAAATAATGTCAGCTTTTCAAGGGTGCTAAGTGTTTTTCTAGTTTCCGGCCACGTTAGAGTGCTTAAAACATTAAACAGGAAACTATGGAAGTAAGACTCGGTGCTTTTTGTGGTTTTGGTGTATAAGTCTCCCAGGAATCACCCTCTACTTCATCACTGGATTTGTTTTTTCTGGGATCCTGGTGAAGGCAAAGACCATGTCTTATTTCCATCCACATCCTTGGTGCTTCAGAAGACCATGCCTAGCTCATGGCAGATACCCTTGGGGACAAGATGGAGGATACGGCCTGCAGCCAGCAGTGCTGTGGACTCAGCATGACATCATTGGGCATGACCTGGACTGAGCACATGGATGGTGTATGCACAGATCCAATGACAGTAGGTACAGAAATGTCTCTTCTGGGCTGAACTACCTAGTCACATGATGCCACAGTGGGAAGTTCCACAGCTGCTCTTGTGAAATGGGTTGTAGTGAAAGCAGAAACACTACAAATATGGGTTAAAATTATTAGACAGACAGCGGCGGCATACTCATTTAATCTCAGCACTTGGGAGGCAGAGGCAGCTGGATCTCTGAGTTCGAGGCCAGCCTGGTCTATAGATCGAGCTCCAGGACAGCCAGGACAACATAGAGAGACCTTGTCTTGAAAAGCAAAAACAAACAAAAAATAAAACAAAACTGCCATCGGGCTATGTATATAAAGCATATACAAAACATACATAAACTTTGTCTTTAGACCTGTATCTCATTTCAAAAGGTATCTCAATATATACATGCAAATGTTCAAAATTCCTAAAGAAACCCAAATCTCAAACACTTGTGGTTCCAAGTATTTAGTATATGGGATGCTCACACTGCATTAATGCTTCCGTGATATTTTCAGGTACCATGTATACTCACAAACATTCTTACCTTACAAACTCATCTAGTTCTTGTGCCAACACCATGACCTAGATTCAAGACTACTCCTTGTTCTACAAATGAAGACACTGAGACAAAAGGTCATTTGGCAGTTTGTCTAAAAGCTCACAGCTAAAGAGTGGAGGAACCTGGGCTGTCTGCGACTGTCCAAGTGGCATGTGTAGTGATCCATTTACTGAATACCATGAGAGAGGAGCAGAATTGAACCAGAAAATGGGGAAGTGCCTCGGCACTAACCAGACTCTACCCAGAATGCTTTGGATGGTTCTGGGGCCATATTGACAGAGAACACCTGCCAGTTCCCACTGGGAACTGACTTAGAGGAGAATCTTAGGTTATCTGCCAGGATAACAGCACATGGATGACCTAGAGATGAACACAGCATAGCAACATGCTCTTGGCATACCATATTCAAGAGGACTCTTGGGGAGCGGACTCATGTTGTGCTTTTTTTATCTCTCTGTTTCTCATGTAGCTCTGGCTGGCCTTGAACTTGCTATATAGCTGAAAATGACCTTGATCTCTGGATGACTGTGCCTCCATCACTCAAGTGCTGAGATTACAAGTGTGCACCACCATTCTGAACTCTATGCCATGTCTCTGAAGTGCAGAATTAGGGCAATTTTTAAGGTAGCTAAGGTTCAGATTTTGATTTAACACCCCCCTGTAATGGAAACATCTGAAAACACAAGTGAGCTGCCCTACAGAACAGTGTGAATGGACTAGTAACCACGGCCTGGCTCTCACTAGTTAAGATGCTCGAAGGGCTGGGCTACAGCTTAGATGGCAGAGCCCTGGACTGGCATGCATGAGGCCCCGAGTTTGATTCCCTGAACCATATAAACAAAGCATAGTGGCGTATGCCTATAATCCCAATACTTAAGAGGGAGAGGCAGGAGGATCAGAAGTTGAAGTCATCATTGGCTCTACAGAGTTTGAAGCCAGCTTGGGCTACATGAGATCCTGTCTGAAAAAAGTAAATGAACCAATATATGCAAATTACAAATTCGTACACAAATCTTCCCAAATCCCCTTCTTTTGAGAAGCTAACTAACTGGTCTAGCTACATACGCAGCGGGCTCAGTCCCTGCCCCCTCTCCGATATAACTAATATCCATGTAGCCTTCTCTGTGACTCCGGGATGCCCAGGCTCACTTGTGCCATGGAGTTTCTAGAGACTGGTTTCCTCACACCCACCTCTTCACAGTGTGTGGAAGCACAATGGGGCCCTCAAAAATGTTGTGTATCAAGACGGAAGAGAACCCTCACGGTGTGGGTGCTCTTGGACTGCCTATCCAATTCCTTTCTGTCATCCACTGGGCTGCTGTGGCTGTCAGAGTGATCGGTCCCTACTCTAGGCTGTAATCTGGACATTCTCAACCCTAGACCAGAGACCCCTGAGGGGCTGTGAAAAGACAGCAGGGGAACGTTATACCAGCACTGCGCTCAGTTTGGGGGGAAATCTGTCTTGTGCTATTTTAAAAATGTCGATAACAGAATTCACAGTAGCTTCAGTCACCTTGTTTCTTCTAAGGAGATAGCATTGAAAAGCGCTGTTATCCTATGGAGGGCAACAATTGTTTTTGTTTGCTTTGAAGAAGATCCACGCATACCCGTTCTGATTGGTCCCACATCGTTCTGTAGCTGGATGTGTCTTGCAGAGGTGAACAGCATCCACAGAGGAAGTTCTGTGGTATGGGTGACACTTAGTCACACTGACGCTGTGTAAAGATCCTTAGCAAAGTTGTAACTAACCTGTCCCTGGACATATGGCTTGTCTTCACAGTAAGAGTGAGCTGAAAGGAATCAGGCCCCATCAGAACTCCCTCCACTGAGAGCAGCCTCCCCAATGTCGTGGACAGGGAGAACGGAGGCTCTGGCGGTGGTGGAGCTGGAGTACTCCGAGTGGAAGAGACATGGTGTTATAGGCCCCGGCCTGTGGAAACGCAGGCCTCTGTGCACTCACTGCCTGGATCAGTTACTTTTCTGTTGCTGTGATAAAACACCATGACCAAAGCAGTTCAGACAGAAGGAAGGGCCTTTCTGGGTTTATGGTTCCAGAGGGGTAAGTGTTCACCAGGGCAGGGGATCGTGACAGTAAGCAGCAGGCATGGCAGCTGGAACAGGATGCTGAGAGCTCACACCTTCAAACACAAGCACGAAGCAGAGAGAGTGACCTAGAAGAGTCTAAAACTCTCAGAGCCTATCCTCGGTAACATCTTCCAGCAAGCCCCCCCTCCCCCCTCCCAGATCTCCCCAAACAGTGCCACCAACTGGGGACCGAGTATTCAAATACATGAGTCTATGGGGAACGTTCTCATTGAACCACCGCACCACACTGTAAATATGGGATGGGTCTAAGGATTCGGTTTAACACTAAGAAAAGAGACAGGATGTCATGTCTATGATTAAGTTCCACAGGCTGTGATCTCTATTTTCCTAAAGCTCTCTCTATTGCCTCTTTTGCTTGTATGTTGAAGGCAAGTGGGAGATACTCACACGATGGGGAGCTGAGCATGCTCTCATCCACTCAGGAGGTGGAGAAAGTGAGAGCCCCAGTCTGTCTTTACATGAGACTAACACCGTATTGCCACCGACTGGAAAAGACTGCAACAGGACTGTCAGGGCCTGGCAGTGTGACGTCTAGAGCCAAGCATTACTTCCAGTCCTGATTCAGAGAGGCTGTGAAAGATGAGTGCTATTTTCGGCCATAGCTCGAGAGACAATTTGCTCCATAGTGATAGATAGCGAACACAAATATTCACTGCAGATCTGAGGTTAAGCATGCATCAACTTCCACGCTCCACATATGCGGCACGGAGGGTCCTGGTGGGTGCAGACTGGCTCTGCCAGGCACAGATGAACACTTGGATTCATACAGAAGGAGACTATCAGCGAGCACCAACTCCATACACCCAGGCCAGCCCCTGTGCCTGAGCAACTCTGTGGCTTCTGCCACCAGAGCTTCCTGGCTGTGCACCAGTCCCTTCCCTGCTGCGTGTCTGAGACGCCGGCGTTACACACGGAGGGGTTCCTCCGAGTTTCTTCCTGTTCCGTGGTTTTGCTGCTACACTCGGCTACAGAGCTTCTAAAGCTGCCACTGTGAAGTATGTGCTGGTGGCGTGGGGTGTGAGGGGTGGGTTCAGGTGGGACACTCAGTCGCCTGAAGTCAATGACTGCTGACGACTGGGGAGGAGACATAAAAAGCCACAACAGTGACAGCTCAGGGCTGTTCTGCTTCGGGGCAGACTTCGTCTCTCTCAGCAGATGCTGGGGACAGTCTAGGAAAAACAGATGCTGGGGACATTTCGTTCAGTTTTAAAAAGGCAGCGAAAGCTGCAAAGTATTTTTAAAGACTGTCACCGAGAGCATATTAAAAACGGTCCTTCAGTGAGTAAATTCTTAGTTTTCCAGAAAACCCGAGCTATCCTCAGATGGTCCTGGGGGGGATGCAGGCAGCGAATGTTCCACAGAATATGGGATAAACCCTACCAATTATGTCGTTCAGGTGAAGTTTTTTTTTTTTTTTTTTTTTTTTTTTTAAATCTACTTGGAAATCCATTCCAGCAGGACACTTGGGTCCCTAATCAGGTAGAACATGCTTCCTCTTTCTCATCTATGGAATTAAAGGGTCCTCCTGTTGTAGCTCTCCACTATTCTGAAACACAGGACTCCTTCAGATGGCTTTTAATAACTTACAGACAAAGCAGAGGCCTGCTAGTTCTCTATTTACGCTTTTTCCTCGAGGCAGTGATTTCAGAGAGGGTTGGGAAGGTAGATAGAAGAACGCCAAGATTGCTGATCATAATAGTCCGTGTCATTGGCCAAATAAGGCCAGGCAGTTTCCAAGTGGGCTTTTGAAGTCAGTTTAATATCTTCATTTCTAAAAACTTACTTTGAGCAGAAGTTTGACCAATTGTGTGATCTAGAGAGTCTGTTTAAACATATACAGAAATACATCCCTTTCAATACCACCCCCAAAAGGCAATTAGCATTTGCTCAATGCTTGCTTTGGAACAGGTTAAGGCATTTCAAGCCTTTCTACATGGACAAACCAACTGAACCCCGCTAAAACCTACAAGGGGCTGTGCAATCACTGTGGAGCTTTGAAATGCTCCTCACAGTCTTGGGCATCTGAACACGCGGTCCCAGTTAACGGTGCTGTTTGGGTGTTCAGGTGGTGAAGACGTGCCGGAGGGATGACGTCAGTGGGGGCAGGATTTGAGGGTGAAAGGCTCCATAACTTCCTGTTTGTCTTTCTGTTTCGTGGCTGCTGTCAGATTGCAGACTCTCAAGCCCTGTCCCGGCTGCCATGCCTGTCTGTTGCTATCCCGTCCCACTGTGACGGCGATGGGCCACCGTGTTTTACCACAGCAACAACAGCGAGCGAACGCAGCCACACTCATCCTTCCCAGGAAGGGACTGGGACTCGGGAAGGTCCAGGCTCGAGCCTAAGCAGTCTGACGCCACAGGCTGCTCTGGTAACGAGTACACTATACTGTCTCTCGTTACATCTTGTGTTGACACAAGAATTTAGAACAGTGATTCCACTTTGAAAAATATTTACAACACCTGGAAAAAAAATAGAAAAGCAGAGGCGACTCATTAAGAGTCAGTTCAGGGCCTCGGAGCCACCTGTCTGGGACTCTTCAGCAGTTTTTACATGAAAAAGTGTGCCTCGCTACAAAAGTGATTTGAATCTCTTCATTCAGGAAAGACACAGACGATCAGGAGGAAGCAGGCTGCGGGGGAACACCACGAGCAGTTCAGAGAAGAGAAATGCTCCCATGTGAAAGGCTCGGCAACGCACTACCACAGCTGTGCAGATCACCAGAAGCAGAGGGCTGGGGAAGCTTCAAGAGGCCAAGGAAGCAGAAGCCCAAGGGAGCCTGGGAGGTGGAGTTTGCTTACATGTCCCCTTCCAGAGAAGGTGCAGGCTTGTTGAACAGGGTTGGTATTGTGAATTCTAAAGTCCATGTCTGTCTGTCTATCTATCTATCTATCTATCTATCTATCTATCTATCTATCTATCTATCTATCTATCTATCATCTATCTATCTATCTATCATCTGTCTACCTACCTATCCATCTATTTGCTCCTATATCTAGCATAGACATGTATCTTATGTTTGTGCCACTAAATTGCTGTATCTATGTTTTCAGCACAATGAGAAATAGATACACATACATATGTACACATGCATGCATGCATACTTGTGTGTGTGTGTGTGAGAGAGAGAGAGAGAGACTGTGTATTTAGAAACTGGGGCTTCAACTAAGCTTCAGTTGAAGGATGGCAAACAATGGTATGGCTGGTTGACTTCAGTCAAGTTTCTTTCCATGAGAATCTTCATCAAATAACAATAACAACCTAGTTGTATTGATTCAAATCTTTGTTCCCAGCCCAAATCTCTGATTTCAGTTCATAGCCAAACAGAAAATTCCTTCTGAAAAATGGAAGAAATTAAATGAAAGTTAGAAGAAGTGGAGCATCAGAGACTCATACATATGATACATATGCACACACATACTTTTCTTCCTCATTCTGAGTGACTGTGTGAGGTCTACGCTATCTTCTGAGGATGTGTGCAGACATGCGGTTGTGGGACAAGGCCCTGTTTCATAGTCCAAAGAGCTGCATGTGGTTCTTATGAAGACTTTGTTTTCAAACACATAGTTCAGGATGAAGGAGAAATAGAAAACATCTTGTAATTGTTTTAAAATAAACTCTTACGCCGTTTATTTAGTTCTTAATCTGCATGTTGTAGATTGGCTGTGCACTTGTTAATCACTGTTGTATGTATCTCCAGACAGAGCTGTAAATAACTTTTCAGTCCAAGTGAAACATGCCTGCGCGTGTTTATGTGGAAAGTCTGTGTCCTTAGGCCTGTGTGTAAATATGTGCACAATGATAACAGATTAGCGATCATGTACGATAACATTGTAAGGTTCTGACACTATGGTCAATTTAATGCACAATGCAAATATCCCTTTTCACAGTATCTAGGAATGAAATAAAAATACAATAATACAATAACTTGGTTCATTTCCTTTTTTTTTTTTTTTTGTGCTTAGCAGGTTCATGTTTGCAAATTGAAACTGAAGAAAGAGAACCTTACTCGTGGGTTTTCTCCCTCAATTCATAGATCTTGGTTATTAAAAACACAACTTCAAGCAAAGCCTAATAGTGTACACCAGCAATCCCAGGAAGAGGAACAGGGGCTCAAGACCAGTCTTGGTTACACAATAAGTTTGAGGGCCAGCTTGGGCTATAGAAAACCCTACCACAAAACCAACCAACCAAAACCAGGAACAACAACAAAAGAAAACACCTTAAAATCAAAACGAATTAAACCTAGACTCCCCCCGCCTCTCCCCCCAAAAAGGCGCACAACCTGACAACATTATCTTTTCTAAGAAATTGAAAAATAAAAAAGTAGGGGACTGGAGAGTTGGCTCCAAGGTTAAGAGCAGGTCTGGAAGACCTGGGTTCAATTCCCAACATCCACATTGCAGCTCACAACTGTCAGTAACTCCAGTTTCAGGGGATCCAACTCCTTCACACAGACATACATGTAGGCAATACATGCATGTGCATGAAATAAAAATAAATAAATTATTTTTAAAAAGTAGATAATATGCTGATTCACTTCAGGCTTTCATGCCACATATAAAATAAAGAATGCCTTATATTGAAGATAAGTTAAGTCCATATACAAACACAACCCACATGACCTGAAATCTCCTTCATGTTTACATAACTGGACATTGCCAAGTCCACAAGCAAATTACGTGGAAAAATGTCTTCTGCTTTCTTTGTACTAGGCTGGGTATCCTTAGATGCCATCCTGGCACCTTTCTACTCTATTACAAATTGTTTCTCAGCAGAAGCAGAAGGTATTTCTTCTCTGTTTTCTTGGGTAGATATCTACTTCTGGGCTGGGTCAGCTCCTCTGAGCTTACCTGATCGGAACTGACACGTAAGTTTGCATGCTCAACCTGTATAGCAAGCAACAAGACACCACAGAAAAGGCCTTCTTCACCTTCAGCGGCATACAATTGAATAACGATGTTGAAACAAATCCATCTCCATTTAAATGGACATGCAGTTTATGGAATAAACCAAATGCAAAAGGATTCACAGGAAAAGAATAATTAGATCAATGACGTGTTATTTGGCAAGTCTTCCTAGAAAAGATGAGTTTTCAATGGTGTTGTATTTATTCACCTATTGGTCCTTTAAACTTTTTCACAACACTGTCATTAAGGGTGAAGAGAAGGAAGAGTGAGATCGGGGGTCCCGGGAGACATAGGGGGTGGGGGTGGGGGCAGACTCTTCTCAGTCGATTAAGGTTGGTTCAAGTGTGGGCTGGTGTATTTCAAACAAGGATGCCAGGAGCAGGAGACAGTCTACATCCTGGGAAGGGGAGGGAGATGGGACAGCAGCCGTGTGGCAGCGAGAGAAACAGAAACCTTGAAAATTCACGTAAGTGCCAAGGTCACATCCACTTTGAAGGCACCAAAGCACCGAGAGTGAGCGGCTACTTCCGGCGCACTTGGGTGCAAATCACATCTCTCCACCTAGAATTTATTCCCCAGCCTTCTTCCAAAAGTTGGAGGTGGCTTACAAAATTGGTTGTGTGAATTATTACATGTTTTCTCAGTTATTTCCCCAGGGAAACACGCCAAAGGCAAACCCATCATTTCAGCTGATTTAGTGTTTGGTGTCAGAGAATTCATAATTGATATGACAGGCATAATGGATAGTGATCACTGGATTGGCAAAGCTGGGGCTGACAAGCAGCAGCCAGGCCGGTGCTGCCCACCCTGCCCACTGACTCGCTCTGGTAAACCCTGGGGTTATTTCCTAAGTCCTCCTGCCCAACTCCCTGGAGATTAGAAATGCGTTACTAACTAGAAAATAGTTTATTACACAAATACCGCTTATGCCAAATATGTTCCCCCCTCCCTCAGGTGGACTTTTATTGTTAGGGATAGGACAGATGGAGTTTCTTTTACTTTGACTCAATTCGCTAAAGATCGCAGGGTAACTCAGAGTTCAGTGAGACATTTATCTCAAGGCACTGGGAGATTTATAGGTTTTGAATATATAAAAGTCTGCTTTAAAAAAAATCAGAATCTTTATCCCTGGCAAAGTCAAATAACTAAGGGATTAAGGCTGATGTGCACTTACACTATAAATCTATCATTAAGCAAGTGTGATACAACGCTTCAGGTATGCAAGATCCCAATTTGCTCTAAATGGATAGTTAAATTGTCTCTTTTTACAGCAAATATTTCATGATAAGGAAAATCTCTTTTGCTAACCAAATCATCTCCCTGCCCCCACTCCACCCCCCAAATAAAACCATTCCATTTTCCAGATTCATGAAAGAAAATGCTAGAAATGAGAAAAACCAATCAGAAGCTAAGAAAAAGGATCAGGTAAAGGAAAGTAAAAAATTCACCCCCCTCCCCAATCATGTAATTATATTTGATAGCTATCAAACATGCACTTTTAGAATGTGAGCTGTCTGAGGGCCACTCCCATTTCAGGGCACACAGGACTCAGCTGGTGTTTGTTTAGTTGAGTGTGATGCTTAGAATGCATGCCTCTGTTGTAGGACCCTGCACACCTGTTCCCCAAGTGAAACCTCTAACAACCCTCTTGCTGATAACTCTACCATATAGGGAAGAGAACCTGTCTTTTACAAGCAAAAAAATGAGCCTCAATGAATTAAGGTCACATTGTCCCTGCCTGACTGCTGTGATTGCCAGTAGGTCCTTGTGCTTTGTAGGAGGTCATGGGGACATGATGTCATGGTCTCAGGTCTGTGAGAACCAAGAGTACTGGTCCCTGGAAGCACTACTGTGGCAGGCTTTGGCTGTAAGGACTTGTGGGAATTTGTTGTTAAGAAAACAAACAACCGAACAAACAAATCCAAACCATAAAACAAAAAAGAATCCTAATCTTAAAAACCCCTGAAGCCTACTGCTGCTGCGCACTGGTGGCTTTTACTTCTTTTAAATACAATCAGTTTAGGTAGGCTTTGGTTTACAGTTGCTTTTATCTAGATGATAAGGTTGTAAAAACGTCACTCAAAATGAAGTACTACTGTTCCCGCCCCTGTTTTATTTTGTCCTTCCCTTTCCAGATACCTTAAGGTGCTTAAGATAACCGAGGAGATATCTGACTATTAAAGTGAACAGATCTGTGTAGGTCACAGGGATTTGCCCCCCTTGACCACAAACACCATCCCAGAGCCGTGTGTCACACAGGTCAGTCCCTTTTCAAAACAACAGCCACACACCCTGCTGAACCTTCCACCACCCTCTACAGGGCCCCTTGGAAGAGAATCATAGCTTCTCCGTGCTGGCAGGAGGCTTTTCATGTGTTTCTAACCTGTCTTCCCCCCAAAGAGTCATATGCATAAAAATGGTAAAACCTACATAAGAACAAGAAAAGGCAAGCAAAAAGGTCCCTATGAACGTGAACTTGAAAGGTCAATTTTATTGCTGTAAAGTTAAGTCAGGGAAGGTGCAACCTGGTAAGATTCCTTAGTGCTGGAGTCAGAGAAGGAAGCCAGCAGCCAGGGACATTGTGCAGTGAAGAGGGGAGCTGGTGAAGGGCTGAGAAGGTCCACTGTCCCGCTCCAGACGGAGGTGTTTGCCAGCCAGGAGTACACAGAGGACGCTGACTGCAGGGCTTCCTAGGAGGAAGGCCAGTCACTCATCAGTGCTGGGCTCCAGGAGCCCGGGAACCAACTTCTGTTTGCTTCTTTCTAAGACAGCCAGAGTAAGGTGTTCTACCTTACTCTGTGTAACAGCTGCAGTGTAACACCTCTGCAGCTATCCCAGGCAGAGTGTGCTCCGGCCTTATTTGGGTCTGAGAGAAGATAAAAACTATTTTACTATTTCTTTGACTAAAATGATATCAGCAATAATTATAAAAACATAACCATAATCTTAAGAGCCAGTAGTACTCATTAAATATTTGATATGTCTCAGATATTCTTGTTAGGATTTGTATTTACATTGTATCATTTAAAACAAAAGCCCCATGGGTTGGAAATAGCAGCTTTACTTAAAATCTGTTTTTTATTTTATGGGTATTTTGCCTGCATGTGTATCTCTCTGAACCATCCATATTTGCTGAGAAAGCATCATACAGTTGTGCTGAACTAGTCACGATGAAGAGGATTAATAATGACTAACCATTTACTATGTCTGGTCCTGTGTTAAATATGGGGTACATGTGATCTCAGCTAATCCTTGCAATGAGTCTGCCAGGCAGAAGCACTCCTAGGTATTAGAGGCAGCAGAGATGTGGTAAGGCTGGTGTCCTAGTTCGTGTTATTATTGCCGCAATGAAACACCACGGCCGAAAGCAACTCAGGGAGGAAAGGGCTTATTTGGCTCATACTTTCTCATCACTATTTGTCACTGAAGGAAGCTAGGACAGGAACTCAAAACAGGGCAGGATCCTGGAGGCAGGAACTGATGCAGAGGCCACGGAGGAGTGCAGCTTACTGGTTTGCTCCTCATGGCTTGCTCAGCCTGCTTTCTTATAGAACCCAGGACCACCATGTTGGGGTGGCATCACTCACAATGGGATGGGCCCTGCCCCATCAGTCACTAATTAAACTGTATTAAAGGGTCACAGCATTAGGAAGGTTGAGAAACACTGCTCTAGATTGTCAAGTTGACATACAACTAGCCAGCACAGGCCAGACAGCTTACCTGTGTAAGGGGATAAAGCATGATGCTGTCCAAAGGAGATGCCAGTCTAGCCCCGACCCATGCAGGGCTCCTTCACTGAGCAACTGCATCCCACTGCCTCCTGTGATATGACTCTCCCAGATCTTCTGATCCTTGAAGCATGGCTTTGAAATCCCTCTCCCTTCCAGTCTCAAGGTAAGGGTCTTGCCTTTAATGTGGTTGCTTTCACAGTAGATATATCCTTTCTCTATGAAATATGGTTGCTAGAAAGGGCCATCTATGGCCTTATTTTAAAACTCTTTTTGTGCCTTAGTTTCCCCATTGATAAGGTATATCCTGGGGTTAAGGTATGAGAATAAATTAGCTTTTAACACTTGAACTTGTACACATTTATTGCCACCCTTTGCAAGCTGTTGAGCAGCTGTGAGATCTACTGTGAACAGTTACTCAGCTCTGGAGCCACAGAGTCAGGTGGCAGCTCTCTCAGTTGTTCCTGCCTTTGAAAACAAGAGCTGAATTGCTTTCTGTGACCAGGAGGAACTCCCACGATGCCAGTGATTGAAATGCAGGTTCCTGCTTTTGGTGACACAGTACCACCATGTCTAGTTGTGTTTGGGTGCCAAGTGACACGAGGAAGGACTACACAAACCAAACTCAGGTGCTGTCCTGCAGTGTTACCACACCATCCAAAGGACATTTTCTGTGGTTAGCATTTTGAAGTCTTCCCAACACTAATAGTTCTTAATAATGAATGGTTTCAACGTTCCTTTGAAAATAAGGGAACAAAACTACCCAAATATCCTGATAGATAGATGAATGAATAAAGAAAGTTTTGTACACAACAATAGAATATTATTCAACCTTAAAAAACAAAAGAGGTCTTGTCATGCATCACAAGACAGCTCACCTGCAGAGAGTGTGTTGAAGTTCTAGTGGATGTGTGTTGTTGACACGGCTGTGCCCATGTCAAGGATATCAACGTGTCAGTGCCAGAATCATAGGCACAGAAAGCAGAAAGGTAGGCGCCATGGGCAGGAGAGGCTAGAGTTTCAGACTGTCAAGATAAAACAGTCCGAGAGATCTGTTGCACAATATTATGAATATGCTTAAAATCATACATTTAAAGCACTTATGGCAGCATGCTTAGTATTGTTCCTTACAGTGATAAAGCTATAATTAGATAAAACCAAAAAACATTTTTACTTTTTTTTTTTGCATCTGTATGTATTTGTTCATATGTGTATATACAAGTGTGTGTAAAGGCCAGAAGTCAACGTTAGCTTTCTTTCTCGATCACGATCACTTAATATTTGTTGAGACAGAGTTTCTCAATGAACCTGTAGCTTACTGATCTCACTAGGTTGGCTGGCTGATGAGCTTCAGGGGTCTGCATTTCTGCTACCTAACTGCATGGATTACAGATGTGCACAGCTGCACCTGGTTTCCCTGCCGGTGCTTGTGATCTGAACTCAGGTCTCAGGCGTGCAGAGCAGGCACTTTAGTGACTGAGCTCTCTCTACCAGACTAAGGAAGCATTTTTTAAAAATTCTTTGTGTCTTTCACATCATGCCTCCTGATCCCACTCGCTCTCCCACACCAAAAAAACAAAAACAAAACAAAAAACAAAACCCAAAATAAAATTTAAGAGAAAAAAAGTGTAGCTGGGCAGTGGTGGCACACGCCTTTAATCCCGGCACTTGGGAGGCCAGCCTGGTCTACAGAACAAGATCCAGGACAGGTACTAAAACTATACAGAGAAACACTATCTTGGGGGGAAAAAAAAGGAAGAAGGGGGAAAATCTCAGCATGGAAGTGTGTGAAACCGTAAGTCGGGGAGTAAATAAACCCTTTGTCCACACATCTTTACATGCGGGTGTTTACTGCAAGGAATCACTGGTCCAGTTCAAGGCCCCTGGTCTCTGCTGTACCATAGATGCTGGGTCCTCACCGGACATTTCATTGTTACCTTATGTAGTGGATATCCTGCAGCCCTGGGTCCCCACCACCTACTCCCATTCCAGCAGATCACAGATGGGGAGGATGTTGGGGTGGGCCAACATATAACCCTGGTTCTGGGCCTGGGTAGTTGCAGGGTTGGTTAATCCATCAGCTCTCCCATTTGCCACCAGGGTGAGTTCTCCAGCATTGCCCTGGCTAGTTCACCCCCTTACAGCGATGAGCCAGGGGCAGGGCCAGCTTTCCTGTTCTTTTTTTTTTTTTTTTTTTCTGGAGACAGGGTTTCTCTGTAGCTTTGGAGCCTGTCCTGGAACTCTCTCTATAGACCAGGCTGGCCTTGAACTCACAGAGATCCACCTGCCTCTGCCTCCTGAGTGCTGGGATTAAAGGCATGTGCCACCACCACTCAGCTACCTCTTCTGTTCTTATGACCTCAGGGCCAGCTCCTCCACCTGCCTCAGGCATTGATGGTGGGAGCATCTCTTCCCTGCTCGCAACACTGGGGCTGGCTCACCCACACCTCTACCAACAGGGTCAGCTCTACTGTGCTGCCCAGGCAAGGTGCAGGGCCTGCTCTCCCAAGTGTTGCAGTCCAAGGACGCATTTAAAAAGTATTATTTAGTGTCTCTAGAAGGGAGATTAAAAATAACAATAAAATCTCCAGATAATTGGAGAAACAGTAATAGTTGAAGTTTGGGATTAGTCCTGTCCCTGACAGAACACAGGAAACTTTTGGGACATTGAAGATAGCCTTGGGGTAGAGGGTGTGACACAGTGAGGTCTTAGGGAGCTCAGTGGCCAGAACTGACGTCTAAAGCTCCCTTTTTCCTTGAGGCTAATGAACTTGTTCTGTCAGAGAAATGCAGGAAAGAAATACAGAGACAGAACCCTACCCCTCTTTTTCAGAGTAACTGTTGTAGGACCCAGAGTGAGTACCGAACCCTGCTTGCCTGCATTCAAAGGACAGGATGAGGGATGGTGACCCTGGCTCCACTGACTGGCTGCTGATGGCACAGTGCTTCATCACTCTCACTCTATTTCCACAGCGGTACAGGGCCACAGCTGGTCTGGACTGCATTCTTCTGATGTGACAGAGGAGGAAGATGAGGCTGTCGGGGTGACATGCTCCAAAATCACACACAGAGACCAGAAAGGATCGCACAGAAGCAATCAGCATGCCTAGGTGAACCAACTCCACCTCCCACCGGCAGACACTGGCTGGCTCCCGTCGCCTCATCTGTAAATTGGGAGAGCGTGGTCTTCCGCCTTCCCAAGGAAGTTGCCAGGTGGAACCGAAACATAAGGATAGACCCTGCCTTCCTGGGGGCTCCCAGCAGTGTGGGCAGGTTCAGAAACTATGATAAAGGGAGAGAGATTTAAAAACATCTATGCTGTGGCCAGAAGAAAGAATCTTCACTCTATCTGGAAAGGCCCCGGGGAGAGCTGAGAAGGGGTGGGGTGGGGTGGGGTGGTCTTCAGAGAAAGTCCCGAAGTCAGGGGTGAGGGGGGATAAGAAGGGAAGACACTGCAAAGGCATAGAGATGCAGATGTGGATGACCACACAAGATTAACACTAGAGCAAGATGGGGAGACTTGAGAAAACACAGCTGGACAGGTGTGCGGGGGCGGGGCTGATGAGGACGGAGGCCTGACACCAGAGGAAGGCTCACTGAGGGCCAAGGAGCCCATCACCGACATGGGGAAAGCTGGCAGCCCTTTCTGCCCGAGGGCAGCCCTCCTGCTTGAAACCCAAATACTCCAGGCTCATTTCTGTGTGGAATCCCTGAGTTAAATATTTACTTTGTGTGGGGCCAAAGTATCTACTGCAGCTCACTTATTTGGGGGTAAACACATTAAAGAAATGTATACACTAAAACAAACTATCTCCTCCCCACTCCTACCACATACAGAAAAAAAGAGACTGCCATTCAAAAAAAAAACCCTGAAAACTACACTGCAGGCTCAATTTTCCTGAGGGGTTGAGACAAAGTATGTATATATAAACAGTTTCCTGAGGCTCCACGGGGTTCCTCCGATTTGTATTCCTTGAGAAGTCAGTGGGCACGGGGTGAACGACGAACAGTTTCCTTTAGTGAGTTACATGGCAACTTTATTGAACTTCACAAGGAGTCATTAGCTGGATTTTATGATGATAAGGACTTCCAGGCGTGAGTTCCCTTCTGATTGTTTTTTTGATTAAAAGTCAGACAAGGCAGGGCTGGCCCTGGACACTGAAGGAACCTGCAGCTTTACCTCACCAGCTGCCTCCAGGATGGAACCCACAAAGCAGCAGGTTCAGGTGGCGCTTGGATTTCGCCAAGTGAAAAGCCAACCATCAATGTGGAGAGCCTTCAAGGACTTACTTCAAACATTTTGTTAAGTTTGAGATTTTTTTTTTTTCTTGCAGAGACATTCCTGACTGCTTCCCATCTCATCCTTGGTGACCGGAGCAGCCACTGACTGATGTTAGCCTTAGGTCCTTCAGTCAGAGGACTGGTCCACTCATGTTGCCATTAGCTGATTAATAGGTGTTTATTTTTAGGGTTTGAACTAACAGGCTGGGCTGAGGCCAAGGCAGGCTGATATCAGAAGTAACTGGCGAGTGTCTTGTGCTTGCAAAAGACCTTTGTTTCTAGTGTGGTTGTTGGCTTGGCTGCTGCCCTTGTCCAACCAGTGAAACTAAATAGCATAAAATTAATACCAAAGGCAGAGAAACTTCACGTTCTCTGTCCATTATAAAAAGTATTGCAAAATAGATCCATTATTGCTTTAAAAATATTTTTATTAATTCCTTGAGCATTTCATACATGCATACAATGCATTTTGATTATAAGAAACAAATATGACCAGCTAGTTAGGACAGTTGGGTGAGTCTAGATACTCACTGCATATTAAATATGAAAAAGTTTAAACTCCTAATGTGTCTAAAGCCTTCCAATAACAATAACTGTATAGCTTTCATTGAAAATATTAAATGTAGATATATGGTAAAATAAAACCGATGTGGATGTATGGACTTTCCTTGGAGTTACAGGATTTGTGATTCTATGGGATTCAGACACAAAACGAGAAGGTGACCGCTCTATTAATGTCGAGTTCAGAAGAGGTTACTGTTACAGGTTTACCTGTGTTTCACGTTTCTATTCTCACTAGGCAGTGTGCTCTATGAAGGAGGAACCCTGTCTCCACCAGTACTGGAACTTGGTGGAGCATGGCCAAGTGTTTGTTGAACAGCTGAAGGGCAGACAGAACAGTAACGCAGGGCACCTCTGCCCAGCTGCTCTGTTAGTCTAGCCTGCTTTTGAACCCTGTGGCACACACAGGGGAGGCTAGGTGGGTTAAAAATTGCCCAAGGACTTTGCTAGCAAACTTTCACAGGAAAATAGGTCTGGGACTTTTCCCTGTTAGCTTAAATCTGCTCCCTCCACCTTGATGGCACATTATGCCCCCACACTGGCACTCCTCCCTTACCTTTCAAGCGAACACAAAAGCATTTCTAGCTAGCCTTTTGGACAGAAGCAAGCCTTAGAAGTCAGGGTTGGGAAAGGCTGAAAGCAGTGCTATCCCCTGTGAGAGCCCATTCATGAGGCCGCAGAGCAAGGCACAGTTGTATTTCTACTCTGAGGAAAGATGCTGAAGATCTCAAGAGACTGAAAGTTCAGTCTGTGAAGCTGTTACATCCACAATTTGATCAGCAAGGCCCGGAACAGGGACACGGATGGCAATTTACCACCATGATTTCCACAGGGAAGAAACCCTTGTGCCTTTGGTCTATTTTCATGATAGACGCTACACAGATCAATCACCCAGAGCTCCCGACACATTCTTAATGCCTTTTAGGCTTATTTATGGACCAAGCATTAGTTTGACTGAAGCAGACTAACAGGTGCCATTTGGAAGGACAGTTCTTTCAAGTCACTGATGATTACACACGGGCTCTAGAATGGATGTGCCTTCGGCAGGACCAACCATCGCCATGCCAGTTCTGCAGCCTCTCAATTCTGATGCCTTCAGGCAGTCGCTGCCCCTCTGGGACCTTGACAATTCAGAGAGGATGGGAGAGGTATGTGTAGGAAGGGGAAGGGTACTTTGTACACAGAAAAGCCTTTTATGGTCAGGGTATGATATTCAAACTCTGTCATACTTTGAAAACTGGTTAGCACAGGGGCTTGCTTCTTTATTAAATTTCACTTAATTTGATAAGATTAATATTACTAATTCAACAATAAAAAATGTGTAGTTATGGGACTGACGAGCTGGCTCAGGGGTTAGGAGCAGAGCGGGCCTCAGTTTGGTTTTCAGTATCTACTTTGAGGCGCTTACAAGTACTGTGACTCCAGCTTCAGGGGGTCAAGCATCCTCTCCTGCCCTCCACTGGTACTGCACTGCTGTGCACGAACCCCAACACAGACGCACAGCTATATACTTCATTAAAACGAAACATAAACCTTTGAAAAACACACAGTTGGAAATACTACAGCGGCAAAAGCTTCCATTTTATGTCTTCATTTTGATTAGATACATGACTCGAAATTTTAAAAACTTCTAAAGATTCAGGGCACAGATTTTCTCGTTCTATCCTGATTTTCCAAGGGCTTATCATAATCTGATTAAGTTTATTAAAAAGTTTCTATATTTATTCACCAAAGGACTAGACATTATTAGTTTAAGAAAATGGTTTTGCACTTTCAATTCGCCGTGTGTGTGTGTGTGTGTGTGTGTGTGTGTGTGTGTGTGTGTGTGTGTACAACCCTTTCTCTGAAAACAGTCACTAGGAGACACTGACATGTTGTTTGGGAGGATGACAGAACTAGAGAGGCTGAGTCCCCCAGACTGATGGGAAACAGTGGAGGGCGGACACCGGCATTGATGGCTTACCCAGGGACCCAGGGAACCCTGGGAGGTGGGGTGACCCCACCGCCCCTCAGACCCTGCTTCATTGGTAAGTCTTTCAGTTGTGTCAGAACGAAACCAAAAGCTTTGCAGTTTACACCTCAGTTTCTAGAACGAGATCTGAAATTTTATTATTCTTACTCAGGTTGCTTAAATGCAGCAAATCTGACATCTGCTAAGCCACACTACAACAAATTTGAGCATAAATATGCTTGGAAACTGATCAAGGTATTTCCCACCAAGATACCATCACCCTCCTCTTCACTGTGGATCCGGCCACAGACACACCTTCAAACTCTAAGTTGGTTTTTGGCTAGGCATTTGAAACCATCCAAGGCTGCAGTAATTTTTATCTGTCAGGACAGACTACTTAATAGTTTTTAAGTTTTCTTTTTAAAATTATATGTGACTTATATTTTATTCAAATTTATGATCACCATTATACTCATCTCCTTAATCATGGGGCAAAGATTTGTCTTTTTGGGTGAAGGAAAGACATAAGATTGTGGTCAGTCCAATTTACAACTCTAAGTTCCATAATTTAAAAAAAGTGTGCATCCACATAGTTCCTTATCAGGACCGTCGATATTATAATGTACCAATCAATGGCTTGTAGTTTTGTTATGATTCCTATATGTTGGGAAGGAAAGTCAAACAAAAGGACCCACAACATTTTGAAGCAATGGGAATGAAGCCTTAAGATGGCAGAGCAGACTATGTTTCCAAATTAATAAATGTACAGCTATGTGTACTCTAAGAACATCTCAACTTAACTAACACTAGTTAAGGAAGCTGACTGGGGGGGTGTTCAGTATATCCACTACAGTCTTTAGACTATGCTGGATATAATCAGGTATTCAATGACAAAAGTGGTTAACCATCTAAAAAATAGAGCAGACACCCCAGATCTTTTTTTTTTTTTTTTTTTTTTTTTAGACAGGGTTTCTCAGTCTTGGCTGTCCTGGAACTCACTCTGTAGACCAGGCTGGCCTTGAACTCACAGAAATCCACCTGCCTCTGCTTCCCCAGTGCTAGGATTAAAGGTGTGCACCACCACTCCCGGCCCCAGATTCCTAAATGGTAGACTATGGAAGGAAAGGATTCTTGCACTGGAATGGCAGAAAAGGGTTCCTTGTGTCTTTGGACCATTATTTAAAGTATAGTATCTTTGTTAATGCAAATGCAAATGTAGGTTACGAGTACAAAATCCCAGCAACAGCCCAGGATGTCAGCAGCAGAGGAAGGAAGGAGAATCATGAGGATGACTCAGAGAGACACTGGTGGGTGGAAGCAGGAAAGGGAGGGGTCTCGGGAGTCAGAGTACCATTAACAGTGCCACAGTGGACGACAAGGATCAAGACATCTCTATGGGGTCTGTCTGTCAACGAGAGGTACTGCAGCCCATGGAGGGGGTGGGGAGGGCTGCTGATACCCAGGGAAGCAGAGACAAAGGCTCTGAGGATATCTGGTTACAGAGAAGCCAGGCTCCGGAGACAACAGAGCAGGCTGGAACAGGATGTCCTCTGTGCTGAGGATCAGGCCTCACATCTCATCCAGCAGCCGGCCTGATGGAAACAGCTGGCCTGATGGAAGCTGTGTCCACAGACATAAGCAGAAGGGTAGACGATGACACAAATCAAGGACCTGCCACTGTGAGAGGTGGCTGCTGGGGTAGGGACACAAATGACAAGCATAGTGGACGATGAATAAAAAAAAAAAAATACAGTTTTTAAGGTTTAGAGACCTACGGTGATTTCAGAAATAATTATTTAAATAGAAAGACAAATTACATTCTTAATAAACAGAGTTAGGAAGACATCAGGAATGTAACCGGATTTGCAGCAGTTATTTACTATGGCAACGGTGTTCTATATTCATAGGACTGAGAAATGGGGTGTATGTAACGGAATAAAAAGTTATCTTAAAATACGGATTTTCAGCTTTGTTGCCTTGAACTCTCATTAACAACCAACTTCACATTAAGGATATGAATGCTTTTTGTAATATTCCCATTTGTCTCATTCTAATTTTTTTTCTCATGAACACTGACAATGTTTAACTATGGAAATGTATGGGAAGTCAGAATTAATGAGATTTATTTTCAATCAAATGGGCTCTATATCCTTGCATTTGCTGTTACTTATTGATCTTAATTGAGTGAGGGAGGATTCTTAAAATACTGACCACGGCTCTGAAAATATCTGGCTACCACTGAGCCGTGTGGCTTTGGCCATCTTCTTGGTGTAGTGGTGTCAAACTAACAAGTTGTAAGAAATAGTGAGGTAAATTAAATTTTGGGCCAGTGCTTTCTCACTTACAATAAATCTTGCGTTCAAGAATTATAGCTTCACTACCAGTTCATTCTACAAGAAAGTATTCGAGCTCCTGAGGGTTCCTTAGCTTCCAATTAGTTATCTGCACAAGGTAACAGGAACAGTATTTCCACAGGTCACTAGAGAGCTAGTTTTCAAGTTGTGATGTGGAGAAAAGTCCCAAGACCAATCGCCAGCTCTGGCTGCGACCAGTAGCTCTTCTTTGCTCGAGATGAATATGTGAATGTACGTATCTGTGGACTGTATTCGTAGAGTCCTGTGCACCTGGCCTCACCTGGGCTTTGACACGTGACTCCCCAGCTCCCTTGGTTACTAAGTCACATGCTCCCTGAAATGTCAGTCATCCTGAATGAAACACATGTCTGGGCTTCAGGAGAAAAACTGAAGCTTGGTGGATCCAAGTGTGTGGATTGCCCAACTTTGCCTTTGAGTTAACCGGAAGGTTCAGCTGGGTGGGGTGCTGCATGCTTGTGTAATCCCAGTACTGGGGTGGCTGTGGCAGCAGAAGTGAAAGTTTCAGGCCATCTTGGGCTACATAGGGAGACACAGTCTCAAACAAACAAACAAACAAACAAACAAACAAACAAACAAATGAACAATCACAACAAAATCAAGCCAAGTCAAGCAAAACCAGAAGTGCAGCAAATAGATGTTTGAATTTGTTGTCACACTGCTCAGGGCCTCTTCTAACCCACTGCCGTATAATTTTATTACAGGGGGGACCCAAGTGTTTGTGACTGACCCGTGGGTATTTTCTCCAGCTGACTTTACAGCTTAGAACTTCCTCTAGTAATAAGTGTTAATCATTCACGCCCTTGTCAGAAATACACAGAAATAAGAACCACAAAATTCAATCTGTACAGCAAACTAAACCTTCACAGAGGCAGCTCGCCTGGCACCTGAGATCAGCCCATAGCTCATTCAGAAAGATAACCCTTTCCTTGCGGCCCTATTGAGCTATCGCTTGAGTTAACAGCACCTGGTGGTTTTACTTGGGTAGAGAGAGTCACACAGAGACACGGACAGACAGACAGACAGACAGACACATAGAACCATGAAATCAGCGGGGGAATTTTCTTAAAGGTGGTGCCCACAGGGAACTGAACTCTTGCCTATTCCAGCAAGATTCCCCAGATGCAACAATTATGTTTATAGTACTGAAGAAAAAATTAGCAAAGAGGAGGGCAGTTGTCACGCACACAGAGAAACTGAGAAAAGGGGGGATTTGTTTCAGCAGAGCTGAAAGGAGAGGTGAGATAATTCAACATATATGCATTATTTAAGATAAGATCTACCTACATCCCCACAAAGAAATCTCTGAGAAGGAGCGGAGAGTTTATCCTCCTAATGAGATCAATTGTTCTTCCTTGACGTAAAGCAAGCGTAATAAGGACAGCAGGAAAATTCTGAGCGGACACATTCTTAAGTAAACAAGGACACAAAGACTCATTAAGTTTTTTATATTCAGTCTGCGCAAACTGCATTCTAGCTCTAGAGTAAAGGATTTTACAAGAGTTTCAAGCAAAAGCCTTTTGCTGGATTCCAATGTCTTTTTTTTTTTATTTTATTTATTTACTTATTTATTTATTTTTAAGGAAACAACTGGCTTGAGTGTCTAGTTGTCACCGCTAACCACCACCCACGTGGCCACCACTGCCCCTCTTCACTGGGAGGCCCTGGCTCCGCCTCCGCCTCTCTACCATCCAGGAAGCCCTCAATACCCTGGCAGGCACTTTGCATAGTTTATCACAAATCTTTCCTCTAACCGCATGAGAGTTATTTTGAATCCATTTACAAATTCCAACTTATATTTCCCAAGTGTTCCCTATGTGCTCACGTGCACCGTGGCTCCGAAGCAGCCACGCTTGCTGCTGGGCCCGTGCTCTGTTTAAACAAGTGCTGCTAGTTTCATCATGCAATCATTTCAAAATAATGAACACTTTGGGGCCTAGTCAATGAAAAAGGCCGTCACTGACTGGGAGAAACGCACGTTTTCATTGTGACAAAGTCCTTCCATATTAGTTCCCTCGCCTATTTGAATTTATCTTAGACTTTTAGGAGAGAATTAGAAATGTGAAAATTACACACAAGAACTTGTAAAAAAAAAAAAAAAACCTTTTAAATAGCATTAAAAAGAAAAAGTCTTCCCCAATCCCAGCATATGTTTTTACACAAATCTGCATGCTCCAATTAATCTGCCCAACTGCTGGAGTGCGGCTGGACTGCCTTAATCATCTTTACAAGCACAGTGTACAATTTGTAGTCTGATTTCTACCAAGGAAAGTGCACCTAATTTTGGCTCTCCCCATACTTAGACCTATTTTAGAAAATGAGAATTTAACCACAGCTTCATACAGTCTTAAAAAGAAAAAACGTTCGCAGCTGCTCACAGGTCACGAGCGCTGTAATGGCCTGAGCGCCAGAGGAGATCCTGCAGTGAATCCCACTGAATGGCACAGAAGACACTTGGATTCTAAAACTTCATCTCCACCTGCCCACCATCCTTAGTAAGGAGGAAGAGTAGAGATAACCTGGGATGATCTGACTCGACGACATGCTTTCTGGTCACCAGCCTGGCTGGTAGGCCTCTTCTTTTTTCTAGTGTAATAAATAAATGTTTAGCACAATGCTGTGTGTGGAACAAGGCATGTTTTATTTTCTTCCTCAAGCCCTTGGCTCAAGAGAACAGTCTTATGGGAAATGGCAATTGTATTTATTGTTATTTGATGATGAAATGCCACCTGAGTGAAATACCTGTATAATAATTTATTTCATTCACTAAAGCCATCAAGAGTTTTGGCTGCTTTCAACCATGCAATTTGTGTTTTAGTGCATGCCAACATCACCAAAGGAAGAAGAAAAAACCCTGCATATGTTAGTTGCTATCAGTACCTGCTGCCCCTTCTCTCCTTCTCTTAAAAAAGTTCTTTGCAGCCTAAAATGTCCTAAAAGCCTCAAGATCCAGAAATGTCATTAACATTGTACAGCTCAGCACAGAAAATCATTGTACAGTGACAGCAGAACCGTGAGTTATTAGTTAATCGAGGGAACCATGATTTAGGAGGGAGGAGTTACAGGTATTACAATGCAGTTATACCCGTCGTCTGGGAAACTGTAAACACCTGTGCTGCATGTTCTTGCTAATCTAAGGCAAGGGCCCCCAGCTTCTTGGAGCTCTGGCATCATCTGGGGGTTGGCTTTGGCCACACCACTGGCATGGTACAGTGGTGTTTAGGATTTTATCAGAATTTTGTTTATAAATTATGGCAAGTCACACTTACCTTTATTTTTAGACCCTCCCCTTTTCCCCCTCTCTTCAGATAACTGGATATACCCTTGACAATTACTAGCCAGGGCTAGTAATTACTGGCCACATGAGAGAAAACAGGCTCCTATTCCTTAATTAGCCTGGTTACAATCCATGACCACTACTGGGAGAGGAATCCCATTTGAAGGGAAAACTACATTCTGACCAATACTGTTCTGGCTAATACAAACTTAAAATATTTTTCTCTGTGGGGAAAGCCTCCTGAGACATAAGAAATCAATATTCTGAGGAAGAGGGCCCCAACCTGTGCTGAGGCCATAGCCTGGGTTTGTCGCCAGTTTCTCCAGTAACTGAGAACTTCGTGAGGGATGGGGTAACATGTGCCTCTGTGCTCCAGATGCCAAGCATGGGACCTTACACACAGTGGGGAGCGTGATGCATGCTGGTAGACGAATGTCAAATCTGTGAGTTTACTCCACTTTTGACACTGCATGAAAACTCCAGCCCTGCCCAACAAGCTGCTTCCCCCCTATTACACCGTGGCACCACAGCTCAGGGCTGTTCTCGAAGGTCGAGGTTTCACAGTTTCTCTCTAAACCTTTACAGTCGACACAAATATCTGTGTTAGAGCTCTCGTTATTGTTTGATTTTCCAATGAGCAGTCAAAGGCACCTGGGAAGGAAGGAAATCCAGATGCGCAGTTGGTGGTTTGGCTATGCAAGCTGAGACCTGGAGAAGTCCAGCGGGGTAAGGGAAGCACAGGAGGCCTTCGCGAAGCTTCCAGGCTTGCCCCTGATAGTATTGCTTGTGTGATCCTGGCTGGGTTGCAGGGCTTTTCCGGGCCCTCTTCTTCAGCTGTGGGTGTGAGGGTTGCAACCTTAGATGATCTCAAAGCCTTGTATTTGAAACTTTCATTATTGTTCTTATCTTTACAACTAAGTATGAGTACTACTGTATAATTTCCAAATAAGAGGGAGTCCAAAAAACTAGTTAGTGTCTCTATCCATTCAAAAGGAATAGCTTGAATTCCCCATTGCTACGGTGGTTAAATCCAATGGGACACGTGTCAACTTTATCAGATTAGATCATTCCTTTCTATTTCAATCCACAGTGCTAAATGAACACTCCAGAAACATGTGGCGAATATGTACCTGCAGTTATTGTTTAATCTCTACCATCGGGCTCCATCTAAAGTATGTAGACTCACTGGGGAGAATATCCTTGGGAGCCTGTGCTGGAGAGTCTCTGGGCCTTCTGAAACATGAAAAGTTTTACATATGTGCAGTTATACAGGAGAAAGTTCATGGCTTTAATTAATATTTAATTCCAAATTTTAGGAGCCTTCGCCTAAATCATGGTCTAATGTCATTAATTGCTGAAGACTGCCCTTGGAGTCAGGCTCAGATTAGATGCCCAGCTCAGCCATTTACTGGCTCTCTGACCTTGCAGGGTGTCAGCTCTCTTATGATTAAAATAAAAATAATAATGTCTACTCTATAGCATAGCTATAAGGCTTAATAAGAGAGACACATGGAATTAATGAATACAAAATACACTGGTCCAGAACTTGTCTCATAAAAGGACTTAATAAGCAACAAATACACTTTATGTTTTGTTTTAGTTAATAAGCTTAATCATGACTTCTTCAATTTATCTAAGTCTGCAATGATATTCGCTTCTGATCAAAGAAGCCTTTGGTGGTAGAGAAAATTCCTCTCAAAAGATTTAGAGGGAGGGCGAGGAGAGTGTAGGTTTGTGTCTAAATGCCTTCATTTGTCTAGTAGGATTCTGAGCAGAGACTGAGATGGAACTGGAGCCATTGGGGATGGCTAAGTCTAGCATCTACTGCCATGAATAAGAGACTGAGATGGAACTGGAGCGCTGGGCTGAGGAAGGTGGGTTTGTAGGTCCCTTCTAATTCAAAGACTCTTCATTGTTTTTCACAAGTGAAGCAGAAGGAAACAAACTCTCATTGAAAGGCTCAGATACCGGGACAGGGATACAGCTCACAGGAGTGCTTACTTGGTGTGTGAGAATGCTAAAAAAAAATCTACTCACAGACCCAAAATCATAGGCCCCAGCACAGCACATAGGGCTCCTCTCCCCCCCCCCCCCCCCCCGACATAGGCCCCAGCACGGCACACAGGGCTCCCATGTCCCTCCCCCTGACATAGGCCCCAGCACAGCACACAGGGCTCCCATGTCTCTCCCCCACAACATAGGCCCCAGCACAGCATACAGGTCTCCCGTCTCCCCCACCCCCAGGCCCCAGCAGGGCACACAGGGCTCCCGTCTCCCCCACCCCCAGGTCCCAGCACGGCACACAGGGCTCCCATCTCCCCCGCACCCAACATAGGCCCCAGCACGGCAAACGGGGCTCCCCTGTCTCCACCGCACCTGACACAGGCCCCCAGCACGGCACACAGGGCTTTCTCTTCCCCTTTCTTGAAAAATTTTCCCCCTCACATAATGTATCTCAATAACAGTTTCCCTTCCCTCTCCTCCTCGAAATTCTTCCCCACCTCCCTCCCATCCAAATCCACTCTCCTTCTGTCTTTCATTAAAAAACAAACAGGCTTCTAAGGGATAATAACAGACATGTTATAATAAGATAAAACAAAAGCTAACACACTGGAATCGCACAAACAAATTGAGGAAAAGAGACCAAGAAAAGGCACAAGAAACAGAGACCCACTCGTCTGCACACTTCAGGAATCCCATAGAAACACTCAACTATAAGTCATAAAATATATGCAGAGGACCTGTTGCAGACCCAGAGCAGGCTGCTCCAGTCTCTGTGAGTTCATAAGAGCTTTTGCTCATGTTGATTTAGAGGGCCTTGTTTTCTTGGTGTTCTCCATTTCCTCTGGCTTTTACACGCTTTCTGTCTCCTTTTCTACAGGGTTCCCTGAGCCCCACGGGGAGGAATGTGATGGAGACATCCCATTTAGGGTTGAGTATTCTAAGGTCTCTCATTCTCTGCATAATACTTGACTGAGGGTCTCTGTATTTGTTCCCATCTGCTGCCAAGAGGAAGCTTCTCTGTTAATAGCTGAGCAAAGTACTAATAATCTGTGAGTATAGCTGAATGTCACTAGGAGTCATTTTATTGCTATTTTCTTGTTTGTTTCTTTAGAAAAGTAATATTTGCTTTTACCCTAAGTCCCTGGGCTGTCTAGTCTCTGGTTCTTGGTCACCCAAGCTGTGTCAGGTATGGTTTCCATCTCCTAGAATGAGTCAAAATCAGATATTGGTTGGCTACTCCCACAAACTTTGTACCACCACTGCACTAGCATATCTTACAGGCAGGATACCACTGTAGATCAAAGGGTCTGTGGCCGGGTTGGTGTTTACATATCTCCTTTGGTAGTGTGCAGAGTACCTTCCTGTGGCAAAGATGCTAGCACAGAGGAATGAAGGCTCCACGTAGGCACCAGCTTGACGTCTCCAAGTTCAATGACTAGTGTAGGTGTTATCTCCAGCAATGGAACCTGGCCCTCCATTTGTAGAGAGCAACCTAGCGTTTCGGTAACAGCCTGGGTTGGTCAGGAATTCTCTTTGGCCCCAACAACTCAATCATGTAACCCAATCCCGGGACTTGAAGCTTCATTTGGTGACAAGAGAGATGGCCAGTTGGGGCTCTGTCTCCTCCATTATATGGCAATTTCATTTAGATTGCCTTCACATATATATATATTTTAGGAAGCTTCCACTGTATTAGATTTCCATACTACCCCTGAAGTGGTCCTTAATTTTAGCTGTCTCTTCCTGTATTCCTTCCCTTGTTCCCCTCCGCCACCCCATCCTCACTTGATCCTCCATTTCTTTTAGATTTTTCCAGTTTGGTGGAGTACAGGTTTTTCAAGTATGTCCTTATGATTCTCTGGATTTCCTCAGTGTCTGTTGTTATGTCCCCCTTTTCATTTCTGATTTTGTTAATTTGGAACTGCTTTCTCCGCCTTTTAATTTGGATCAGGGTTTGTCAATCTTACTGATTTTCTCAAAGGACCAACTCTGTCTCATCAACGTTTTGTATTCTGTTTTTGTTTGTTTATATTTTACTGATTTCAGCCTGGAGTTTGATTATTTCTTGCTGTCTATTCCTTTTGGGTGTCATTTCTTTTCTTCTCTTTGTTGGAGAGTTTCAGATGTGCTGTTAGTATGAGATCTCACCACTTTCTTTTTCTTTTTACATTGGCACTTATTGGTAAAACTTGCCTCTTAGAACAGTCTTCGTGTGTCCTATAAGTTTGAGTATTTGTGTATTTTTTTCCCATTTAATTCGAGAAAGTCTTTCTTTCTTGACTCACTTTTCATTCAGTAGAGACCTGTTTAAATTCTATGAGTTTGTAAGCTTTCTGTTGTTGTTGATACCCGGCTTTAGTCTAGGGTGATCACGCAGGATGTTATATGTTTATACATAATATCAATTTTTGTATCTGCTGAAATTTGCTTTGTGTCCAAGTATGTAGTCAATTTTGGAGCAAGTTCCATGAGGTACTGAGAAGAAGTTATTATTTTGTGTTTTGGGTGAAATGTTCTGTAAATATCTGGTAGGTCTACTTAGTTAATTATGAGAGATTTATTTATTTATTTATTTATTTATTTATTTATTTATTTATTTATTTATTTATTTATTTTTTGGTTTTTCGAGACAGGGTTTCTCTGTGTAGCTTTGCACCTTTCCTGGAACTCATTTTGGAGACCAGGATGGCCTCGAACTCACAGAGATCCGCCTGCCTCTGCCTCCTGAGTGCTGGGATTAAAGGCGTGCACCACCACCGCCCGGCTATTATTAGAGTTTTTTAGCTCTAGCATTTCTGTTTAGTTTTTGTCTGGTGAGGGTGGGGTATTGAAGTCTCCCTCTATCAGTGTATGAGGCTCAATATGTCATTTAAGCTGTAGTAGTGTTTCTTTTACAAAGTAGGAAGCCCTTGTGTTTGTTAAACAGATTTTAAAAATTGTAATATTCTTTTGGAAGATTTTTCTTTTGATGTGTATGTAGTGTCCTTCCCTATCTTTTCTGATTAGTTTTGGTTTGAAGTCTGTTTTTATCAGATATTAAAATGGCCACACCAGCTTGTTTCTTAGGTTCATTTACTTGCCATATCGTCTTCCATCCTTTTACCCCCAGGTGATATCTATCCTTGATGTTAAGGGGTGCTTCTTGGATGCAGCACAAGGACGGATCCTGTTTCCTCATTCATTCTGTTAGTCTGTGGCTTTTTACTGGGGAATTGAGAACACTGATAACGAGAGATGTCAAGGAGTAGTTCATGTTGGTTCCTGTCATTTTGTTGTTGCGGCGTGTACTCATGTTTCCCCTCTGTTGAATTGCGGGTCTGGGATTACTTATTCCTTGTGTTTCATTAGGTTAGGGGTTCCTTCTAGCACCTTCTGTAGGGTTAGATTTATAGATAGAGATTGCTTAAATTTGGCTCTATCTATCTATCTATCTATCTATCTATCTATCTATCTATCTATCTATCTATCTATCTATCTGTCTCTATCTGTCTATCTATCTGTCTATCTATCTGTCTATCTATCTATCTATCTATCTATCTATCTATCTATCTATCTATCTATCTATCTATCTATCTATGACAAGGTTTCTCTGTGTAACAGCCCTAGCTGTCCTGGAATTCTCTTTGTAGACCAGGCTGGCCTTGAACTCACAGAAATCACCTGCCTCTGCCTCCTGAGTGCTAGGATTGAAGGTGCATGCCACCACCTACCACCTAAATTTGAGAATGGGATGTTTTTTATTTTCTCCATCTATGGTGATTGAGAGTTTTGCAAGATATGGTAGACTGGGATGGCTGGCATCTGTGGTACCTCTGAGTCTCTGTCCAGCCCTTCTGGTTTTTAGAGTCTCCACTGAGAAGTTATTAAGTAATTCTAAAAGGTCTGTCTTTAGATGTTATTTGGTCTTTTCCTCTTACAGCTTTTAATATTCTCTTTGTTCTGTACATTTCGTGTTTTGATTATGTGCCAAGGAGACTTTCTTTTCTGGTCTAGTCTATTTGGTATTCTGTATGCATCTTATACCTTGATAGGTTTCTCCTTTTTTAGGTTAGGAAAATTTTCTTCTATGAGTGTTTTGAAAATATTTTCTGTGCCTTTGACCTGGGATTTCTTTTTCCTCTCTTCCTATTATTCTTAGATTTGGTCTTTTTATAGTGTCGCAGATTTCCTAGATGTTTTGTGCTGTTTTGTTTTTTTTTTAACATTTATCACTTTCTTCGACTGAAAGTTATTCTTCTATCGTGTCTCCAGTGTCTGACAGTCTCCTTTCCCCCTCCCTTTCTCTGTTGGTGAAACTTGCCTCTGAGGTTCCTATTCAAGTTCCTAAACTTTCCATTTCCAGATTTCCCTCAGTTTGGGTTTTCTTCATTGATTCTATTTCTACTTTCAAGTCTTGAACTGTTTTATTCCCTTCCTTTCACTGTTTGCTTATATTTTCATAATTTTTAAAAAGGACTCATCCATTTAGCTTTAAGGACTTCTATCATGCTCATAAAGGCTGTTTTAAAGTTTTTGTTATGTGCTTCACCTATGTTACAATACTCAGGGCCTGCTGTGGTAGGGTTGCTGGGCTCTAGTGGAGACATATTGTCCTGGCTGTTATTTATTGTGTTTTTATGCTGGCGTCTACGTATCTTCGTTTGGAAAGGTGAAGAATGTAATTCTAGGTGCTGATATCTGGTTTTGCCTTTTTTTTCTTTTCAGTAGGTGTTTTGTTCCTTGCTCTCTGTTGCCCTCTGTTTCCTAGGAGAGTGCAGTGGCTGTGTATTGCCTGGTAGGAAATTCTTCTGAGATCCTTAGGTGTGGCCACTGCAGGCTCCAGGTTAAATGTTTTTAGGTATTGGAATCTGACATTTAGGAAAGGGATGGGCAAGGGGATCCATGGGAAGGAGAAAGCAGGATGTTTCACCAGGACCTGCTTACTCCCCTTGGAATGGGGGCAGTGAGTGAGGAGAGGCAGCAGCAGGTGGTCTGCTCCAGAGCTGGGGAAGAGACTGGAGGCTTGGATTTGGAGGAGAATTGAAGATGTACAGTTAGCCTACCTGCTTTGCTGGTTAGTGTGGTCTGTCAGTTTCCAGGGAGTGCCTGTTGGGGTTGGGGGCTTGGATAATGCAATGAGTGGGAAGAAGGAAGTTTGGAGGGGAAGATTTATGCGATCCACTGGTGATGGGGGCACGGGGAACAGGAGGTTGCAGCAGGTGTTCGATACAGAGCTGGAGATGAAACGGGGTTGGGGGCGGGGTTGGAGGAGCTGAGGAGGAGGGGAGAAACTGTAGTTGGCTACTTGCTTCACTGGCTGGAGGGACCTGAAGGTTCCCAGGAGGTCCTGTTGGGGTTGGGGGCTGGGATAAAGTAATGAATCAGGGGAGGGAAGTTTGGAGGGGAAGATCTGTGTGACTGACTGGAGGTGGGGCAGAGAGGAAGGAGAAGCTGCAGTAGGTGGTTGCTACAGAGCTGGCGATTAGAGTGGGGGATTGGATTTGGAGGAGCAGAGTGAGATGTGAAGATCTGCAGTTGGTGGACCTGCTTCCCTGGCCAGAGCGGCCTGTGGGTTCCCAGGGAATGGGATAAAGTGCTTCAATGTGCAGGAAACTGTGACCCACTCTCTATTTGAAATGATTCTAAGCACAATAATGATGGAGGGTTCCAGATCAAACACAGACAACTCACTTGAGGGGAGGGAGAAACCTGCTTGTTCTCCAGAGAATGGTAACCTACACAAAGCTGGCTAACACACTCAGGGAACTTGTCTGTTCCACTGGGCCATTTTCAGATGACCAGATCCAGCAGCTGGCTGTTTCCCAAACCTTCATGTAATCCTTTCCTCCAACATCTTTGCCAAAGAGGCTACAACTGTCAAGCTCAATAAGCACAGGTGTTTATTTGAACACAGGTCCAACAGGCTCCAGAATTTCTGGTTCTTTCCTCATCACATCAATGGTTCTACCAAACCAATGACAGGCACCTATCAAAGAACGTGCTGAGCAGACAAATAAAAGAACATCTCTCTAGGCCTCAGATACGGTTTGATTTAGTAGGTCTGTGAGAGCTTAGTAATCTATATTTGAAGTAGCCACTCCATTAATTCTGAGGCATAGCCAATACGCAGAAGCAATGAACTGGTCCTTTAGGCCCCAGACGATGGAAAGGCTTTTGTGAGGGAAGTAGCATGTGTGGAAGAGAGTAAGGGCAATCATCTCTGCTTGAGATGCATCTAGAAGTCAGACAGCAAGAGGCCCCTCATGTGGGGAACTGTAATCCTTTGGTCCAAGTTTCTCCCCAGCCTTGTGTTGAGAAGGGCCCTGATTCAGTAAGTGGTGGCCCCCAGCCACATGGCAGACAAGCCAAACTGAAACACAGAAATTGATTGTAAAGTGACAACATATGCTGTACTTGGTGCTCCATCACGTCTAACTCCATGCAAGTGAATCTAAGACAGAAATAAGACAAATAGTAAAATTTAATTACCTTCCCCCCAATTTTACTTAGCCCTTATAACTCTGCTTTTAATTATAGCTTCATGACTTTTACCTGAATTCCTCAAGTGCAAATACTTTCTTTTAAAAGTGATTCTCATCATATCTTTAGCACGATGCAGAAAAGGAATCTTAAATATTTATTTCAGCATTTTGTATTTTTATTGGTTTTGTAAACCACTGAAATTGTAGGGTGTACTTAGAGTGAGTTGATTCCATATGCAGTAAATCAACTGGAGAACAGGCTAGTGAGTTCACATTTACAAAGTGAATCACGACAGCTAAAAATACAACTTCCTCCACTCCCACCCAGAGAAACCTGCCAACATCCAAACAACGACGGAATTGCATGCTGGAGAGATGTGTATTAGCTTCCAAGAGAAATACATACAAATTAAACCGGAAAAGCCCAAGGTGCTATTGATTAATTCTAAGAAGCACTTCACAATCAAGTCCCATATCCCACTTCCCTGGGATAAATACAAGGGGAGGAATGAAACAATGGCTGGGAATAGGAACGAAGAAGGAAGCTGCATCACAATATCTTAAAGGGAGCACAGGAAGAAATGTTGTTGGCAGAGCGCAAAACATGGGCAACCATAATGAAAAGGAGTTTCAGCTCCTAGCACCATCATGAGAGAGCAGATCCCCTGGCCTGTCTCCACTGTCCTCAACCGCCTCCCAGGTTAGGTCCTTCACTTTTCCCTCACGTCTTAGGGTCTCCCCTTGAGACATCTCTGGAGGTCGATCTGCTCAGCTTCCTAACAGCAGTGAGGAGAGGCAAAGGGAAGCCTGATTGGGAAGACGCCAGCTCTAGACATTTTTACAGAAGGATGGTAGAGGGCTCAGAGTCAGTTCAAGCCAGGCTCGTGGTAACTTGGTATGTGGTATGCAGAATCATATTCCTGAGTACACAGAACACTGCATTCTCTCCACAAGGCATGAAAACATTCTACAATCAATGAAATAAACACAGAGCCCTTTTTCTTAAAGATTTTGTTTATTTTTATGTGTATGGGTGTTTTGCCTGCATGGGTGTAGGTGAACCACAAGCATGCCTGGTGCCTGCAGAGGTCTGAAGAGGGAGTTGGATCCCTTCGAACTGCAGTTTCACATGATTATGAGCCACCACGAGGATGCTGGGAATTGAACCCAGGTCCTCTAGAAGAATAGCCAGTGATTTTAATTGCTGAACCATTTCTCCAAGCCCCACACGAGCTTTTCAGAAAATTCTAATTATAGTGCTAACTCTCTAGTACAGTTAGTATCAATCAAATCTACCAACCATCTTAACAAACACTGAGCTGCAGACACACTGTCTACAAGGGAGTCTGGTATACAGCAGCTACACATTAAATGTCTTCTGAATATGATGCAACATCACCTAAGGGCATGGGGGCTTGAGGGCTGGAGAGCTGGCAACCTTGAAATTCAAAATAGGCTTCTGAAAACAGGGGAGGGCAAGAATGGCGACTGGACCACTGCTTTCAGATCTAACAGTCAGTGGAGGGCAGCTCTAAAAGGGTGTGTCTGACAGAGAATGACTGAAGGGAGCAAATGAGATTATTGCTAGTTGCTGAGCTACAGAACTGAGGAAATTGCTAAAATATATATGTAGATATATATCTACATATATATCTCAGGATATTTATATATGTATAATATATATAAGTATCCTGATATTAATCCTTGTTCGTGTGTGTGTGTGTGTGTGTGTGTGTGTGTACTTGTGTGTAAGCAAGTGTGTGTGTATGTGGAAGCCAGAAGTTGACACCGAGTACATTTCTCAGTTGCCCCTACTCCCTCCCTTTTATTTAAAAGTTCAGTATTAGGGACAAAGTCTGACCGACACTCGCCAGGCAGGCATCTGACCATCGAGCCATCGAGTTATATCCCCTCTACTTTTGGGGGGTGGGGGGTGGGCGACAGGGTTTCACACAGTAGCTCTGGCTGGCTCGGAACTTGCTGTGGAGACAAGGCTGGCACTGAACTCACAGAGATCCATCTGTCTTTGCCTCCTCAGTGCTAGGATGTAAGGTGTTCACTATCACACACAGCTCTTCCACCTTAGTGTTTGAGACAGGATCTCTCTGTGGCCTGGAGTTCACTATTTGGCTAGCCTGGCTTGGAGCTCCAGGCATCCTCTTTTCTCTGCCGCTCAGGGCTGGGATTACAGGCATGTGCTACCAGATCCTGCTTTTTACATGGCTTCTGGGGGTTCAAACGGGGCCCCTCATGTTTGTATGGCAATCACTCTATCTACTGTGCCATCTCCCTTCCTTGTTACTGACCTTACCCATAATCATCAGGATGTCTTTTTTCTATTCACATGTAGGGCTCAGTCAATGGGACTGACTAATCTATCAAATACATATTCAGCAAATTGAACACTACCTCAAACATGTCTTATCAACAAGATAATGATGGTCTCTGCTGGTGGGTATTTTTTCCCAGTAAATATCAAATTCAGAATAATTTTTAAAATATTATAATGTCAAGATGAAAAATGTGGTATCCAAAATATTGAGACAAAAATGATAAAAATATCACGTCAGGCAGTAGTTTTTAAAATTCTAAGTTTACAAATGTAACAGAAAATTTAAAAATTACTCCTAAATGAAAGTAAATTGGCAAAGCAGCCTCCCTCATGCTTTAGAAAAGTTTCAAAATGCTCTAAGATTCTGATTTCATTTAAATGAGGAAGAAAAAAAAAGAGCGAGATCACTATGTTGGGGTGATTGACAACTACTTTTAATACAATTAAAATGAGCTCATTTTATCTTTCCTTTATTCAGGGAAAGAATTATTTCTCCTGAAGGGCCTTTGCTGTCTTTCCTCCTCAAGCCGCATTCTGGGCCAGGATTCTACAAATGTCATGTGAAATGGGCTTATTAACTGACTACATGCACAGCAGAGACAAAGCAAAGGCAGGAAAAACATCCTTCAACATGAGGAATCATTTCATCTTGAAGGCTAGAGCCAGTGCAGGATTCAAGACATAAATGTTTCAGCCATTCACGGCTGAAGATAAGGATTTGGATGGAGAATTAAAACAGAAACTTGGTTGTTTCAAGAGGACACGGCTGTTCTCTGCGTCCCAGGCAGGTTTCCAGAGAAGACTGCAAAAGAAATAAAAGAACAGGCGGTCCAAATCCCAAAGAGAGGAGTCTGATCCTTCTTCACGGCCTGGTGGGTCACCAACACCACTGCCTTTGAGTCCATCCCATAGACACCAAAGGGACATGGACATCCCAGGGAGATGCTTAACCTGTGAGACAAGGCGGAAGCGTGCCCTGTAAGTCACAGGCTTGGCCAGTCTCCTAAGGAGAACAGGAAAAACTGAATTTGAGAATGTGCTTCTAGAACTATAGCGTTCTATGTCGTTAGAAGCTTAGGGTTAATTTGTTAAGAGTTAAGGAGTATATTCTGAGTAAGTGAGATACTGTTAAGAGGACTATTTAAGCCACACACTTGGAGGAATAAAAAGAAATCCAATTTCTCAGGGTAGTTATCTCTCCACAAGTGAATCAACCACTACATAAAAGGAAGAGGTAACTGTAGATGGAGGTCAAAGGAAAATATTAAACTCTCATTCAAAAGTGGAAAAAAAATCACATACAATTAAAAAGTAGTTTTCCGTGAATATCAAGCTTATGGATTGGAAAGCAGATAAAATACTTCTTAATGTACATTATATTACTGTCCCTACAGAAACACAGCAGTAGAGGAAATGGCAAGCCTGGATGCTCTACTTCTCTGCTCTTGGACCAAGACCTTGGTAGGATAACATCCACTTTTTTGTTAGAAAAATAAAGATGCATCCAAACTCTGGAGTCGAAAGGTTAAGCGCACTCTCTGTGTAGTGGATGGAGGTCGGTCTAATCTAATCAGGGCCTGTCAGAGGCACTGCTGTCCTGACCCAGGCTTCTGGCTTCCACCCGGGTGAGAGCTAACCAAGATGTAGGCTCGAGGCCTTTGACCTTCGGGAGACCCTGTCCTGGGCAGCCCAGAGTTCTGATTCCCAGCCAGAGTTCAAATCAGGAACATGTGCGCTTTGCTAGCACAACACATGGCTTTGAAATTAAAATGCAACATGATCGAGGAGGGCCTCAGGATATTTTAACAACTAGAAGGGAGATTAGAGCAGATAAAGGCCGGCTTTTGGGTCACTTCTGCTCATTCATGTTGCTTCCCACTTCTTTGGACTAGACAAATTTAATTTTATTGTATTTCTTGAGAATTTGCTAGAAAAACAAAAGTTTGGTAAGTTATTTCATGGGTGATTGATCTTGGGGAAATAAGGAACTTGTAGGTTTCTCTGCGACATGTGCCACCTATTAGATAATTAGCTTTTTCTAGTCCAACTGAGCCAAACCAAATTAATTAGAAAGTGGTTTGAATTACAAGCCAAATACAATGAGAAGTAATAAAAACAGAAAATGACACTTAGGTCATCAATAATATTCTTGAGATAATTTGGCATTGATTTTTCTTGCCGTCTCAGATAAAGAGCTTTACAAGTTGTCAAATGGACAGTTTAACCCCAGCCATCAGCAGGAGCTGAGAGAATCTGGGCCACAGACTTCGATAAGGAGTGGATTGACTTCCTTTTTGCCTGTTTTTTTCTAGAAATCGGTGCTTGAACTGCGAGATGTCCTCATAGAGCATACCTTAGCAACAAGCCCACAGGGACAAGTCTTGCAAGGGCCAAGCTCAGAATGATTCTCCAACAGAACCTCAAATCAAAGCAGAATCGGACTCTGAGGAACCAAGGAGAACCTCACAGCACCCAGTACCTTCTTGTTTTAACAAGAAAAAACAAAACAAAACAAAACAAAAAACCAACCAAACAAACAAACAAACGAAAAACCCCACAAAATGTGACAACTCTCCCAGGAAAGCCTTTTACGGAAATTGTGGTTAAATTATTGGTTCAATTTCTTTTAAAATGGGGCCTGTGAAGATCAATATTCTGCATTCTCTTTAAATGTGTACAGGACAAGCCCGGGATGCCAACACTGCCTCCAAATAGTTCAAGTTACTAATGTGAAAACAGACCTAACAACAACAAAGCAGAGGAGCGGAACTTCCATTGGAGTTGGGTGGTTTCCAGCTGGTTAACCCTTGGGAAGAACTGGGTGGAAGACACAAAGTGAAATCCCAGTCTCTAGGTGCCTTTGGTCGCAGCTGAGCCTCCCTCATCCTCAGCTCACACACCCGTTGGCAAGGTATAGTCAGGGGCCTGGTACGTTTGTTGCAGGCCGGCCCCTGATCCGGGGACCCAGAGATCATACCCCCACTTCTCTGTGCTGCGTAGCGGCCACCTCTAGAGACAAGCTAGAAGCCCTTCCCAGTTTAATGCTGTGGACCTCCGTGCTACACCGTGCTTCTGGTGTAGAGAAGGTGACTGCCGGAGGCACCAAGGACAGGAGACGGTAAGGAGTGGAACAGATAACCATTTGTCAGGGTTCCTAAACAACCAAAGAACAGCAGCTGAGATTACAGAACCTGGATGGACGGTTTTCCCCTGGCCGGAGGCCTGAAGGGCTTACCTGCCAAGTGGAGTCTGACACCGGGCTTATTATTAACCCCTGTGACACACATATCTACAGATGGCAAAGTCCAAGCTTCTCGTCCAGGTGTGCAAGAGTCTGGGGACCTTGCTTCCCAGAACACTCCCTTTTCACGCTTTCCCACTACACCCTACCTATGGGACATGAGTGTCTGACACACAGGACAGGGAATGGTTCTCTGAATATACCCATTTCTTCGGTACTTCTGTGTTCTGATTTTGTTGGCATCACGTGGTGCTTTTTTTTTTTTCCTGGAATGACTTCATCCCTTCGTTTGAGTGTAGTGATGTTTCCTGAGCTTAGAATGCTCCTCATTTATGTTGGAATGAAATGAGCCCGAGTCCCAGATCTAGAGGTGTCTCCAATATGGAAGTCATGAACAGGCTGCATCACTGCAATCCAAACATTACCCCTACGGTACAGTCTGTCTCTTGCAACGGTATTACTTTTGGGGCTACAGGGGTTTTTCTTTCCTACCCTAGCGTCTTTCCTCCTTCCACTTAATCCTTTCAGAATTTAGCGACCTAGTCACATAGACGTCACCAGGGTGCTCCTAGCATTTAGGGAAACGACTGTTAAGGGCCGCTCTCTGAGCATGAAGCTAGAGGAAGCAGCATATGATCCGTCCCTGTGTTCCCTCGACATGAGTTTCCTGGAGCCTCACTGTGCCAAGCTCAGGGCCAGGCAAAGCGGTGCCATGGTAGGCAGGACTGTGTTGGTTCCTGCTGAGATGAATGTCATCGCTTGTCAGTACAATTCAAACAAAGACATGGCTAGAGTACAGATGACCCGTGGGGTGAGGCTAGTGCCCTAGATCAGGGTAGGTCCTGAGGGAATGAATCACACAAGCAAACCAGGGCCATAACCCTTTATCTGAACTCCATGGGCCAGAAGGCTTTGAGAATTACACTTATCAGATTTAGAAATTGAAAAATATTGCATGTGACGTCATGCCCACCGTGAACAAAGCGCCACCCTGTCACCAAGTGTCCTCATATTTCTAAAGCTAAACAGAGGATTTTTTTGCACCATGAGACAGTTAAAATTAAGTCTCTAAGAGGGCCAACGTGAGTGCTGCTTGGATTTTGTTGCCAAATGTGTTTTGGGGTTATTTTACTTCAAAGTTGGTTTTCAGAGCCTTTGGGATTTTAGAATTGGAGACAAATACTATACACTCTCCTTTGAAAGCACACATCCTTAGCAGCATTAGGGTAACAGCTAATGTTGCATTTTGGAAAAGAAGAGCCAATGGAGGTCTCCAACTCTGTCCTGGAAATAAGTGCTATTGAGAGGTTTCTTTAAAACCTGTCAGTGCACAGGTATGCTGGATTCAGTCATCTCTTTAACCTGTCTGGTCCTTTTGAAAGGATAAAATGTGGAGCTGGGGCAGCCGCTGGGCCGTGGAGACCCCGCCCAGGCACTGTTGCCTTGAAGCCTGGCTAAAAGCAATGAATGGGTCAGTCTCATTCCAGAGCTTTGGCTTGCAGGCCTGGCTGCATGTGGGAATCAACTGGGATGGTTTACAAATACACTCTCAGGCCGGCCCTGAGCCACAGGAATCAGAATCTTAGAAGGATTCAGTGTGCTGGTCAGTTTTGGTCAACTTGGCCCAAACTGAAGTCACGTATGGAGAAGGAACCTCAGTTGTGGAATTTAATCTATCAGATTGGCCAGTGGGCACGCCTGTGTGGCATTTTCTTGATTAATAGCTGATGGTGGGGGCGCAGGGGCAGCCCACTGTGGGCAGTGCCAACTCTAGGAAGTTGGTTCTGGGTCATCTAAGAAAACAGGCTAAGCAAGCCAGTAAGCAGCAATCCTTCCTGGTCTCTGCTTCAGTTTCTGCTTCTAGGTTCCTGCTCCGACCTCCCTCAACGATGAACAGTAACCTGCAGGCTGAAATAAACTTTCCCTCCCCAGGTTGGTTTTGGTTAGTGTTTTTATCACAGCAACAGAAAGAAAACTAAAATAGATCCGTTATTAGCATGCCTGTGTATACATATGTACTCGTATCATTACTACTGGTTATCCTTTTCAGCTGGGGTACAAAAACATAGTTAGGAAGGAACAGAAAATTCTAACAAAAGTCCTGTCACCCAGAATGTGATGGAGAACGTCCTAGGCTTTGCTCCTGCCACTCCACCGTCCGTAGGTGAGTGCTGTTGTGACTTCCTACCAGTACCCACTTGTCTCGGCATCCGTTTTCACCCTGGGCTGCCCAATGGTACACTTGGTGCTTCTACCAGCCCTGCTCCTGGACTGGGCTGCTGGAAGGATGAGCCGTGGAGTGTGGGGCCCTGCTGGGCAGCAGTGTGGCTCTGACATACAGCAGTTTGAGAAGCTCTGCTCTGGCAGGTGACTGGAACATTCCTAACAGAACTGGACAGCATTCCTATAGGCCCAAGATTTCGCTTAAACTGTTAGCCATCACCGGGAAGAGTCTGTCTCTTGCACAGCGTTAAGGCTGCGTTCTCGCTCCTGCTCTTTGTCCTCTTCTAAGATTTTTACTCTCCCCCACCCCACTGGTGATTTTCCCCGCCCGATCAAACCAGGGTTGTCACTAGACACACCCAGTCAGCCACAGTTCCATCCACCAGCTTCCTCATTTGCCCCCTTTCCTTCTACAATGTTTATTTTAGGAAGTGATAATTGTTTTAAAGGATTAAGAACTAAAACTGAGAGAAAAATAGAAGAGGCAACCAAGGCAAGCCGAGTGGGGCAGGAGGGATGGAAGGGGAGCTAAAAGTCAAGGGAAAAGAGGTGGCCGCGGAAGGAAATGGGTTTTCTCTGAGACAGGTGACGTGACGTTTTCTAACAACCCAAGAAGGCCGAAACAGGCTTGCGGAAGAAGCCCTCTGGGACGGTGTCCCCAGAAGATAGGAAGCAACCGGTCGAGCTACTTTCTTGAGTTAGATCGAAGGCTGGTCTGGTCTGCAGGTGACAGTCACTCTCAGTAAAGCATCCCACAGTTTGGAAGCCTCCTGTTTCCTCATTGACAGAAAGGTGGCTAACAGCACCTGTCTGTGACAGCTGGCCTCCACACTGTGGTTTAAGCCACTGTGCCCACTTACTGAACCATTCATTAATCTAGTCTGGGATGTGACAGTGTTTTGGTTACTATCAAGAAACAGTGACTTTAAGTAAGGCAGAGCACCTGATCGATAGTCAGGTGTGTGTGAGCCATCCAATCAGTTGCCAGTCTTGAGAACAAACCCACGTTTTCCAGAGGAGAAGGGATCCTGCTTCCCAAATGCTGCTCGAGGTCCCAGCCTGCAGGCCCACCCTAAAAGCTTTAGAGGACAGCTTCTATAAAGGGAGCCAGCCTCAAGTCCCTCAGTATTGTATACACATAACCCAGGGTGGTGGTACGCATCTGCAAACTCAGCTCTCAAGAGACTGAGGCAGGAGGATGGCAAGCTTGAGGCCAGTCTAAGCTGTACAGAAAAACCCTACCTCAAAACAAATATATGTAGCCATATAACCTTCTGTTTTTGTTTCTTTGGAGGGCACTGACTGATTATTATTACTTGTGAGGTAATAAAGGTGAAATGCTAACGAATGTAACCTACACTGTTTAGGGCATGTGAGAGATTCTCTATGGCTGCTGTCTCCTGCTATCCCAGAAGGCTCAGGGATAACCTTGACCTTTAGGCATGCTCACAGCCTTTATCTTCCTTCTACTTTCTATGAACCCGTTTTCATAAGACACTGCAGACGAGTTCTAATTCACATTATAGATGAATCTAGAACGTGACCAAGGCAAGAAGGATAAGCTTGGTGCTTAGATATGCATGGCTGGATTCAAAGGTCTTTGTAGAAACTCTTCTGTTTAAGACTCTGGGTTCTTTGGCTTTCTCAGATGCCTTCAGTTTCTCTTATTTGCCCCACACCTGCCCCAGCCAAAGCCTGAGTTCTGCCCTGTTTCCCTGCTCAGCCACTCTTCCATGGAGTCAGCGGGACAGAGGCTACTCTGTCCACAAGGCTCAAGGCACCAACAAATATTCTCCTTACAGCTTGCACCCTGAATCTGGTGGCTCATGTGAAACTTTGCTCTAACCTCTGACTTCCTATGAAATCTGAAATCCCTGGGATGTAGGCGTTTGGGGAAGGAGGCAGCAAGGCCAGGTGATAGGAACTGGGCCACAGTCTCTTATTTGTCCTAGCACAAGATATATGGGAGTGCGTCTCCCTCAGGTGATTTGCTATGGAGAAAATGGATCAATGATTCCAGGTTACAGGTCTTCCCAAAGACAGTCATTTAAAATTGCTCCTTGGTACGGGGCAAATTAGAAGCCATTCTTTCCTCAGCCTCTTCTTCCAAACTGTGCATGGTGCTTTCACTCCTGCCTCTCATCTCTGCAGCAATTCATGTGACCTGAAGGTCCCTGTGTATGACTCACCCAGGCCAAGCCCTGCTAGCTGAGGGCATTTCAGGAGACAGCAGAGTTCTTGTTGCTGATTTTTAAGAAAGCGAAGTTCTGGAGGGTAAAGGTCCAATTACTGGGGTTGGTTGGTGTGAATATTTCCAGGTGGCTTTGCCTCAGTGGTTTGAACAGGTGGGAGGGAGCAGGAGGCCCAGCTGCTTCTGTGTCTGCTCTGTGACTAACACATTTCTAAACACACAATAAACATTTAACTGCGTCAACTTTCAAACCAGCTCTCACAACCACAACCCGGCAGATCTGAAGTTACTGGGAAGACTCCACAAAAGGGGAGGATTCTGCAGCTGGGGGAGTACAGTCCTTTCCAACAAGTCAAAACTGGACCTAGTTAGGTTTAGTCTGACTCTCCAAGTCCAATTTCACAGGGAATATGGACCTCAGACAGACTCCTGAGTTCCAATACAGGAGAGAGCCTAAGTATTACAGTTACAGATTAGTTTTCTGGTACTGGGAAAACTGGAGATTCATGCAGGAAAGAATCAAATTAGACATATAGATGATACACAAAAATCAGCTAAAAAGGGATTTAGAGATGACACACAGCCTAAAATTATGATGCTCTTGAGACCTAGCCCCATATATGATCCATAAAAGTTAGCTAAAATGGGTTTAAAGATTACACAAGGCCTCACACTACGTCACTCCCAGAGGAAAGCACGGGAGGAGACCTCTCAAACACTGACTGACATTGGACGTGGCACCAGAAGCGCAGGCAACAAAACCAGAGACTGAGGAGCTGGACAGCAAACTGAGGAGCTTCCCTACAGTTAGGAAACAATGGCAGGAAGGCAGCCCTCCACCAGAGGGAGGATCTGCCAACCACATACATCTGCTTTATGTCTTCCACAGGTGTCTTCCAGCGGCTCAGTCACCAGCCTCTGGTGTCTTAGAAGGTGGTGGAACCTTTGAAGGGGGTGGTGCTACTGAAAAGGAAGTCGGGTCAAAGGAGTGTGCCCTTGAAGGGACTCAGGAACCAGTTGTTCCCTATCTTTCTTCGCTTCTCAGACACCACGAGGAAATCGGGTCTTCTCTGCCACATGCAGTTGGCATGCTATTCCATGCCATCAAAGGTTCCAAATGACAGAGCCAAGTAGCCATGGTTTGAACCCTATACAACCAAAATAAATCAGGGGCCTTATGCAGTTGGCACCTTCAGGGATTCTGTCATAGTAACACAAAGCTGAGTAGCATACATGCAAGGGATCAATACCGAAAATATATAGCAACTCCTATAACCTGTCAAAAATCTGAATAACCCAGTGAAAAGTGGGGAAGGAGGGATGTGTGTGAGTGTGTGCATATTGTGTGCCTGTTGGGATCTTACCCACTGGCTGTGTGGTGTTAGGTGCGAGGCTCTCTCACCACTCAGAATCATGCTATGTAGTCTAAGATGGCTTCCAGCTTAGGAAAGTGCAAACCACCATTGCACAAGTCTGAGGTGGCTATTACACAAAACAAAACAAAGAAGCTGCTGTGACCTCCCAAGCTCGTTAAACACATGCAGATGGGAAGGGGGATACTCCCTCAACAAAGGGATGTCCTGGATCAGGTTTCTCACTACTCCATGGACGGCACAGTGGGAGATGAGGGCAGGAAGCATGGGTGCAGTGCTTTAATATGGAGACTCCAGAAACTGAATGGGTGGGATCTGTTCAGGCAAAGCCTTGAACTCCAATAAGAGACAAGGAGGACAGTCTAGCCATTCTGGGGGAACCCAGGTTTTTTTTGTTTGTTTGTTTTTGTTTTTGTTTTTTAGTATGATGTCAGCTGGCTGTAATCTGAGTGAATGAGTTCAGAAACATGACACAGAACTGGAGAGGTAAATGCCTTCCATGAATCACATTACTGAAAATTGCTGGATTATATAACAGCGTTCCAAAGATATATTAGAAGCCTTAATTGCTTATAGAAGTTGGGGATTTCCACCCTCCAGAAAAAAGCTTACTGCTCAAGTAAGAAGTTTTTTCTTAGGAATACTTTATCAAGAAACTCTTGAAAGTTCAAGGAACAAGAGATTTTAGTTGGGCAGTGGTGGTGCACACCTTTAGGCTCTGAGTTCGAGGCCAGCCTGGTCTATAGAGAGAGTTCCAGGACAGCCAGGACCCTGTCTCAAAAAACCAAAAAGAAAGAAAGAAAAGAGAAGGAAATGTAGAGTGAGGTGAATGTATGGCATTCATAATTTAGGGAGGCAGTCTTCCTGCTGACAGACTGTCCAGTAGACCCTAACCTTTCAAATCCTTCTGAGTATGAGCATTTAAAACTGACTTCCTGAGATAGGAAGCTCAGGTCAGTCCTATGAGTCCCATACTGGTTGCAAGGGACTTCTGAGGCCAGCCTGGAAACCCAGGGATATTTACAACACTATTTCAGTGTCCAAAGAAAGAACTCCATGTCCACAACTGCTATCTGAGCAATGAAACTTATGAGGGCCACTTGTAACAATCATTATGCTCCAGATGAAAATGACAGTCTCTTTAAGAGTCCATAAACCAATCTTCCATATCAGTATGCAGCAATAACAGTTAACGCCATGCAGAGTCACCGAGACTTCCTCCTGGAATAAGAAGGGAACAGGAGAGGCGGCTTGGGGCAGAATCTATCTAGCTGGTTGTGTGCAGCTGGGCTGGCAAGAAAGAGTGCTGAGCGCTTTTGTCTGGGTGTTATGAAGGGATGGGGCGGCCTGCAGAGCGTCTGCCAGTGTCAGTGTGGGGCAACTTCAGGAACTTCCCTCCTTGACTTCATGACAGGGCCTCCTTGAAGTGCGGTAATGAAAGCATTTCTCTCGATTGCCTCCCTTCTTTGGCTTGTGGCAGCAAAGAAGAAAGACTGTATTGTGTTCGGGCTGACGAAAACTTGAATCGCTGTACACTGTCACCAGATCATTTGGAGGAGAGATGATAAATGCCCTCAAGAAAGCCCTGGGAGGCTCTATGTAAATCTGAAATAGGAAGAGCCAATGAGGTCTGGGACAATATTAAGCCAGTTACCAGCAATGAAGCAATTATATGTGTGACTGAAACAATCTATAATGACAGCTCTAACAGGCACAGGAGAGAGGGCAGGAGACCACTTGGGATAATCTGAACTATCTAGTGTCCCGAGAGATGAGCGACCCAGTCCAGAGCTCCAGGGTCAGAGGATGCGGAACTGTAAATGGAGACTGAAGGACTCTATCACACAACTTTCTAATTACCAGTGCCTTTGCGCTTAGAAGTGCCGGGTAGAGGCGTAGCTTAACAAAATGACTGATGGGAAGCAGCTACACAGTAAGGCGCAGGCACACTGAGCAGAAATGAGGGGGAGGGACATGAGTAAAAAAGCGAGCATAAGAACTGCCTATCAAGTGACGCCATCCAGCTTGGGCCAGGGTGCAAGTGTCTGAGCATATACAGACACTGCTTGTCTAAGAAAGTGCTGTAGCCTTAAAACTCTGTGGTCTTTTAACTGAGATTGTTTATTCTCTGGGTTATCGTCAAGAAATATGAATGGATGTAGAAAGTGATTTAGTGCCTTGTGAGTCACCTGGGGAGATGGTTCAGTCTGTAATGTGCCTGTGGAACAAGCATGAGGACCCTGGACCATATGTAAGGGTGAGGTGGTACATGTCTGTAATCTGAGCACTGAGAAGGAAGCGAAGAGACAGGAGGGTCCCCGGGGATCCCTGGTTAGCCAATCTCGGCAGTCCATAGGTTCCAGATTCAGTGAGAGATCCTGTCTCAACACAGAATGCGGAGAAGGGCTGAGGAGGACACCTGATGTTGGCTTGTGGTCTCCACATGCACACAGAGATACTCACATCGACACATCCACATATACTCATAAACGCCATAAACAAATAGAAATAAAGAAGTGTAGCAGTAATGATAGCAATTTTCATTCACTCAGAGTGTGTATTTTTTTTTTTTTCAAGAGAAAAAGCCTGTTCTGGATGCTGATGGAGGCTTCAGGTAGAGAGGAAGGAAGGTAGGAAATGAAAACACTTTAAACACTATGCAACAGGTAAATGGATAATTTTACACGATACCACACACTATCTTTCTTTGTCTATAAATTAACTTCAGAAATGAATTAAGAATTCTGAAGACTAGAGAAAACAAATGCATATGTACAAGCTACTTTGTTTACACTTGTGTATATGTTAATAGACAACTGGATAAATGAGTGTTGAGTGTCAGGAAAACAGCTCTTTTAATTGAATATTAAAAGGGAGAAACAGAATTACCATCAAAAGCCACATCATGGTACGGAAAATGCAGGCGCTATAGCTTTCTCTGTACTAGCAGATTTCATGACAGAAGACAGGAAGACAGACCCAGGGTGAGGCTGGAGCTCAGGGGTCCAGAGCTTGGTGAGCACGTGTGAATCAGCAGTCTGGGCTCCCACACCACACCAGTGCTGGTTGAGGCTATGGCGTATTCTGTACCTCAACTCAGTCTTCGTAAGAATGTCTGGCATAGCGTTGTTTATGCTATCTCCTAGAATACCCATCACAGGTGAGTATTTAAATAACTACACATACATATAACACAAGCATAAGGAGTCTATTAGGATGAGTGGGATCTATATATGAAGACACGAAAAGCTACCGCAATATATTTTAGGGTGAAGAACACATGAACATTCAATGGCCTATACCGGACAGCTTATTTAAAATGATTTTTTTTTTTTTTGGTAAAGAAATAAAGCACTTTTCCCATAAGTGAAAAAAACTTCCAAAAGCAAATATTTGGGAGGTTCATAAAGAATCCTTTTCTAGTAAGGCTCATGTGGAGAAACGCCCATCCCTGGCATGGAGTGGAATGACCCAGTCATTTACAGAGGAGATTGCCTCTTGAGGAAAAAGGGATACACATGTGCAGGCCACAGTCTGGGCATCCGAAGCCACATTCTCCTCTGTGCACATGCGAGGGCTTCTCCATCCCCCTGGTGTCACCACTGCTCCTGAGGTCCCCAGGTCCATTCCCAGGCCTTCACTCTGCACATCTGGGCTTGTCTCCTGCTGCTCCCATGACTCTGGGCCCATTGCTGGGCCTGCAGTGTGCTGGGTCTTGGTGTGGCGGAGCGCCTATTCTGCTCTTGAAGTAAGCCTTGGCAACACTGAGACCCCCCCACAGCAGGCCAGCCCTATTCAGGGGGACTGGGTGTGTGGACAATTGTTTTTCCTGGGTGAAGGAACAACCTGCGACTGCTTCTTCTCTCACCTCAAAATCAAAGCAAAACCAAAAAACATTTCAGGAGAACTGCCTTGGCCTAGGTTTCTAACATTTCTGAACTAGGCGACCCACTTAGGTAGGTCTTAAAATAACCATGAAATTATATGTTTTAGGGTAGATTGAGAAATTTTCAATGATATATTAATATATTACACAATATTTGAAAGCAACTTTGTCTCACATGAAGGTAAAACATATAGCAGAGCATTAGGAAGTACACTGAATACACACTTCCCTTTTCACAAAGCACCAAGTCTGTAGTTTAAATTAAAAAAAAAAAAACAAAACGTGTAGGTGTGCATGTGTATCTGTGTGAATATGCCATGTGTATACAGGTGCCAGCAGAGGCCAGGTGTGGGTGTTGGAACCTCTGGAGTTGGAGTTATAGGCCGTTGTGAGCTGTATGATGTTGGGGACTGGAACTGAACTTGGGTCCTCTGGAAGAGCAGTCAGCACTCTTAACCACTGAGCCATCTCTCCAGCCTCAAGATTATACAGTTTAAATGCTTTCAAGTCTTCAGAAAAAATTCAGCTGAACACAAAAATGATACATTACTCATGTAAAAGGTACTGTTGGATTTACAAGGGCATAGAGGAAGCAATAGAGGAATACCACTGTGAGAATATCACATATACTGTGTTGTATGAACTCATATTAACATGTGTTCATATTGAAGTTTTTGTATACCTTTCTTCTACTTGTCTTACTTCATTATGTGAAGGAAGAAACTGAGGCAGACAGAGGTCCCACCCAGAGAAGGTGCCTTACCAAGGATAGATACTTAAGCTTGCTCTTCTACAAGGCACACAAACTGACACTCATGATATAAACCAGAACTGAAGACAGGTAACTGCTGATGTATTCATGTACTGCCTAACCTGTTAGCCACATATTAAATATAACACAGTAAAATGTTTAAAGCTTTGGGGGTGGAGGGTGTGGGAGGAGGTAGTTTTAATCAAAAAACATGTTGTCTAGTTGGCTTTGGAGTTATTGTGTAACCAGAGGAAAGACCTGCTTCTAGAAGTCTCAAACTGTAAACAACAGTGTTGTACTTTCTTTCTGATCAGCAGTAAATGAGAAAGGAGCATGCTGGAGGGCAACTGGATCTTGGGAGGGCTCAAATAAGGCAGTGTAAGATCTCAGTCGAGAGTTAAAACCTAGCTGGGCATGATGGTGCACACCCATAATCCCAGCATCTAGTATGTAGAAGGATAGTAGGTTTATGGCCAACCTGGGCTACACAGTGAAAGCCTATCTCTAAAACACAAAATAATAAAACAAACATTGAGAAGAGTTAACACCATCCTGGTGTGTGGGCTGCAGCCATCACACTCTATGGCCAGATTTTTCCTTATTCTTCACCGAGCTAGTGACTGTGACTCCACAGCTAGGGCTCTGTCACCTTAACCACCAGTGCCCCTTGTAAGGCAGCCCAAATTCAAGGTGACTAAACTCTGGTTGGTAGATGTGAAGTGTGCAGTGAGTACAGAACCTGAGTTCCACACAGGCATCATGAAGTAACTGCCCTATGTGAAACCACTAGCATGGTTCACAAAACCCTTGTCAGGTTCCAGCCTCTAGCTGTTCTCTGATTGTTCTAAATACTTGACAAACTGAAGCCTTTTCACTTCCCGTTGAAATTGCCTCATCTCCCTGTCAGAGCGCCATGGGGGACTCCATTACTTTTCTGACTTCTCTCCCCTCCTGACAAGTCATTTAGCCGGCTTCTTGTTGTGAAGGCTGTCCATGTCAAATTAGCCAGGGCCCCTATTGTCCTTATTACCACTCGAAAAGCCATCATGAGTGATGCTATGGGGTCCCTCAGTAGTCATCATTTGTCAGAAAGAAAGGGAGTGTGGTTACATATAGCTGACAGGTAATTTCAGTGTCTACAATTATCCCAATTAGTCTTGTCACAAACAATTCGATAAATGCACACCAATACAAACAGATAAACACACCAAGGTCTCTCACTATTAATGCTGTGTAATGGGTGAATCAGTGATATGATGCTGTATTTTATTTATTTATTTTTTTAAAGCTATCCTCAGCTGTGAGCTGGCACTTGCTACCTGGTCAGCACAAATTGTGCTATCTACTTTCATTAGCTCGTCACCACAAGGAAATCTGAAAGGCTGTGACAAAATTCATTTAGAGAGAGAGGGCGAGAGCAGATTGTTAGAACACCTGCTTCAGGCATGGATTTGAGGAAGGGTTCCTCTTCTCAGTTCTGAGAAACCAATAGCTTTCATGTTCATTTTGTATTAAAACACCAACCTATGAAACTTGGTGGGAATGTGAAACAGAAAAATTATATCCACACAAAAATTTGAAACATGATTTGGGAAAAAAAAAAATCAGCCAAACTTACTAGCTAGAAACTATTGATGGAAAACTTGGCAGATTCATATGTAAGCTTTTTGCTGCTCTCATTGAAGGAGTTTTATCTTTTAAAGGCAAACAAACGAACAAACAAACTTACAGCTAACCGCTATGTATACAGGTTCTGTTCTGGGGTCAGAGTTATGTATCTACTTCAGGGTTCAAAGGGATCTGCACAGCAGTGACATGGACTTGACAAGTATGACTTACAGGTTGATTCCATCTCCCAGAGAATGAACCTGTGTTTACCCAGCAGCCCCTAGAAGCAGTCTTTGGTTCCAGGCTGTTCAACCCTAAATGGAGGACCATTAGATCTGCTCTTGTGATCCACGGAAATAGATGCTCACGACTCGCTCTCTGCAGCATCTGCTGCACCCTGTCTCTTTTCTGACCACAATCTTAAGTGATGGTTGGAAAACCAAGCACAAGAATATTGTTGGAGGAAATTGCTCCTGGCAACTATTTGTTCAAGCTCAAGATTTTTTTTTTAAAAAAAAAAACCAACACTAAGAACCCACCAGAAAATAGGCCAGGTCTCCCTAATGAGTAATCTATTTTAGCACAGTCTTGTCTAGGCATGACAGTTTACTGAGAGGCTTGAAAAACTCGTAATTACCAGTGTTACAGGGCAATTAATGTATATTACACTGCACTACTCATGGCAGCAACTGTCATTTTCTCAATAAAAATGAGCACTCTTCAGCTAAAGGCGACATTAATTGGGACTTTAATGACTATGCAGAGAGGCTGAAGCCAAATATGAACAAAACAGCGATTCAATGAGCGACTTCAGAAACGAGAAAATTGTACTAAAATGAGATTAATTGCTGTTTAGAAAAAGGAAAGAACCTAAAAAGCTATTAAATTGCAGGGTTTGGGTGCCCGGGTGATGGTTGTGATGTTAATCTTGCATTCTCGCAGCAGGCAAATATTCACTAAATTCAGAGCCTTTTGACAGCAGGAAAAAATCATGTATGCTTAACTTCAATCCATCAAAAATATATTTCAGCTTTTATCAGTGTTCTAAATACTTCTGCAATTTCAAAAATTACTGCTCCATTCCTTGGCTGTCATCATGCAAATGTGAACACTGTCAATATTGCTATGAAAAATTTCCCAGCTTCAAAAGGCCCACTTCAGTGATAAGAAAGGAAAGCGTGAAGATTAGAATTGCAAAACACACACTCCTAATATAACAGAAATCAAACAATAAGAATTGAATGTTTAAGTTGTGGAAACTGCTAAAATAGAAAATGATGGGGTGGGTCTTTTTTTTTTTTTGTCAAAAAAAAAATCAAAGAAAAATAATCATGAAATTCTTTCAAGGCTTGTAACTTTGTACTTAATTAATCCTCACCAATAATTAGGAGAGAATATTACAGCCTGACTTCAGGTGCTCTGTTACTGCTGCACTCAAGCTTCTGAGTCTTCATTCTGCTTCTCAGTTCTTTAAAAATAATCATATAACTGCTTTGCTTTATAGCCTTTTCAAATATCATGAGGACTGCAGATAGGAAACCGAGTGCCTGAACTTTGACCCAGGAAGGAGATAACCAGACTTGATAACTGTGGAGTTGTGGACACTGTAACTTTTCCTGTTTCTGGCACCTAATTTTTATATTTTAAAGAAGGAGACCAGTAACTTGGTATTTTTCTTATGAAGGGAGCCTTAAGGAAAGCCTCATGTTGGATAGCAATGAGGTGGCCATAGACAGCCTCGGCCGACCCACTGCTCTCTCTCCTAGTTCATAAGCAATCCTGCTTGTTCATCCTTTACTATTTGAAGAGTCTTCTCACCCACAGCATGAACCATACCCACTAGGCAACACGGTATGTGAAGCTTGGACTTGCCAACTTCCACATCAATAACAGATCCCATCTATGCTGAAAACCCAGAAATCTGAAGCACGTGACCTGCATCAGGGGGCCATACCAGGCACTTGTCTGCCAGCAGATACAGATGGGCTCCTGGGGTGGGGTGAGACAGTGTGGGACGGATGGGTCCTTCAGTGTCAGGATGCTCTCTGGCGACCCTTCCTGGCTAGCTGTCCTAGTCACTAAAAGCATCTCTGAGTTTGGAGCAGCAGCTTGCTGGGAGCACCTATGTGAAGCAGGCTGCTTTCAGAGCCAGCATGTCTCCCAGGTACCTGCTCTTCCTCTTCCTACAAGCCTCTCTTTCTTCTATCTAGACTTTTATAGTAACAGCACGATTCTTCCTCAAGAGTCTAACAAATGTCCTTTTTAGTGCCTCTTTTTTGGGGGGTGAAAAGAGACCTTTGTTATTCATTGTGCCATTTCAAAAACTAAGCTTCTCTCCAATCTCAAAAACAGCTTTATTTTAAAGACAAAAAAATTCACCAGACTCCCCCTAAAAGCCCTTTCACGCTGAGTCCTTAGAGAAGACAGGTGCCTTTGGATAAATTATCTTTTGTGACAAACCAGTCACATACATTTGCTTTTTGTTTTTCTTAAAGAAGATGTCAATAGTTTGATTCCATTTTGTCTATGCAAATACCATTGATGAAAGTTTCAATGGAAGTTTTCAGGGCGTGGAAGAGTTCCAAACTAGGTAATGAAATGGGTCTCAGGAATGGGATACTAATTCACCCAACTTGCCAAGAATGATCTAACCCAGCCACCAGACAAAGGCAACCGCGGACCATCCACAAGATCCTAGATAATCCTTTATACTGTATCTCTAGGATCTCATCCCCGGGCGGGCGCAGTTCACTGGGAGGCTCCATTTGGGGCTCCAGGCTTCCCATTTGCAAATGGCAGCAACTTTGTCATGCTAAATTGGAAGCCTGTGAACTGAGTACAAGCACTTGGCAGACACAGGCTCCAGGAATGTTAACGACTGCCTTGGAACAAACCTTTCAGGAGAGCTCGGAACACACATTTACTAGATACGGTTGTTCACTTGGTGAAATTCCTTACCCCCGGCCGGCCGTTGCCACACTGGCGCCATGAGAAAAGGTGGTCCGGTGAGGCCTGAGAAAGGCTTGCATGGAAAAGAAGGAGTACTGCTTTCTCAGCTATGGCTCTAACTCCAGTTTAACCTCATTATTAATTGGCACAAGTATCAGAGGCCTCTCTCCCAAAATACGTATCTGTGGTTCAGATTTCGTATTGAGGGCCCTCTAAGACTGAGATAGAGCACAATGCCCATCAATCTCACACGTGACAGACTATGCTGAAGCTGGGAATAGTGACAAGTTACAGGGACTTTTTTTTTTTTTTTAAATCAATTCCAGGAGATTAGTAAGATGCGTTTTTAGATACATACACTCAGAAACATTATAAACTCAGTGAGAAGCCAAACTGGAATATCTCAAGTTTGGAAGATGAACAATATTTTGATGTGCCAAGGCTAATACATTATATGTTTCGAGTCTTACTATTAAGACCTGTAGCAACTGTTTTAAGAGATGAGTAGAAACGAAACAAATGGTAAATGTTTATTCAGTCATACAGTTCTGAAAGAAAACAACTGTTAATTTGCATTAGCTCGGGATGACTTAGCAGACAGATCTTTAACAGCTACCACCTCTCAACAGCCCGGAAAAGAGAACCGGGCTGGCTGCTGCTCTGCTACCTGTTCCTGCAGTGTGAACTGCAGTCTACTTTTCCCACTGGCCGCCAGCACTCGGCAGGTTCAAAAGCATTTCAAAATGGACCAGGTCCTTCTTCAGGTAGCTTGTCGGGAGAGATCAACAGATGTGGACAGATGTAGCATGACTAACTCCACCTTGCCGCACAGAAAACGAGGAGCATTTTGAGCTAATGGAAAAATTTTAAATTATATGTAACGCCACTTTAGTGCAACCAGGAGAGTTATTCTGCATAAATAAAAGTTTGACAGTCTATGTCTAGTGGTAACAAAGCCTCAACCATGTAAATGCAAGTGAATCTTACTGTGATGGGTAATAAATTTTGATTTAGCTGTTAATTAACTTCCCCACCATTAGAGGAAGAAGTAATGGGAAAGGCAGGGTTGGACCTGGGCCTCCCAGGTCTGAGTCAAGGGAATTTCCAGAGAGCACTTGGTCCTTCTGCAATCCAAGGAATGCCGTGGTGCGAAGGTGGGGCTCCTGTTTCTGTCTCCATCCTCTTAGGGTTCTATGACTCAGTCAGAGAAACAGCAATGGGATATCTTCATCGACCATCTAACCACAGGTAAAAGACAAAGAAAAGAAAGTGCCAAGGCAAAGACAGCGATTCGACTGAGGAGATCAAAATGGGGGCGGAGCTCAAATGATAGTGACTAGACCGAACAGCTGGGATCTGAGGTAAGGTGGGAGACAAAGGAAGTCCACCTCAGGGGAGGACCAGGGTTGCTGAGCACGCGTGAGGGTGGGAGGGATCCCAGGAGTGTTAGGAGAGGGTGAAAAAGAACACGAACTAAGAACACCAGGTTTCTGTCTCTTGAGACAGGCGTCCTGTGTTCCTACTGGTCAATTATGTGATATGAAAAGAGAAACGCAATTCCCACACGAGCTTAGGATGGGGGCTCTGCAGCATATCTGTCTCCAGGGAAACCACTGCAGGAGAAGAGCCAGTACCAGAATTTCCTTTGCCTGAGTTAAATGTTTACTCCACCCAATGCACCGGTGAAAGCTTGCAATTTCGACCAAAGCCAAGTGTGGCAAAAGCCCCGAACAGTGATTTCAGATCTACAGACAACCCCTACCCTTATCTTTCTTTCTCCCTTTTTTCTCCCTCTGAGACATGTAACCCTGGCTGACCTGGCACTTGCTATGTAGATCAGGCCTCAAACTCACAGAGATCCCGCTGCCTCCACCTCCCTCATGCTGGGACCAAAGGTGTGCATCATCACCCCAGTACTTCTCTTTTTAAGGCAATGTTTCTCTGGATACATCAGAATTACAGAAAATAATTTTGAAATGATTTTTTTTTTTTTGTAGACGTTCCCTCTCAGTCACAACCTTTCCTATGGCTTCCATCCTAGTAGGAAAATGATGATTTCACTGCCTGCTGCAAGGTTAGAGAAGACCAAGACCACCACGACGAGACAATCTCTCGCTTGTATCCCCAAAGTGGAACAAAACCATACGCTGCATACCCCTAATCCAAAAAGCTCTGAAACACCAAACTTCTTGAGTATCCCCGTAAGTTTCAGAGTTTGAATCATTTTGGGTTTTTGGACTGGGGTAATTCAGCTGGGCGAAATCTTTTTAAAAAAATCCTAAAACAAAACAAACAAACAAACAAACAAACAAACAAACAAACAAACAAACAGTCCTGTATCATTAACACTGCTGGTCCCCAGCATTTGAAACAGACATTTAAGGTAAATTTACCTTCTCACTTTGGGCTTCATATCAGGATCTTAACCTTCATTGCTGACTCTTTTCAAGGGTACCCCCACCCACTTCCAGTCCTGTATTTATATACACGCTCTCTCCCGACATGGAGCTGCTCTATGCAAAGGGATGCAGAGCAAGCTGAGAGGCAAACTAACCCTAGGCTCCTCTACCAGGGTGGCGCAGGGAGCTCCTGGGTGAACACTGTTTTCAGTACTACTCAAGCACCCGATGGTCATAAGGATGAGCTGAACTCACTGAGCAGCATGCACCTATTTAAAAACTGTCAGTGGTCTGTCTGTCTATGTTTTTGTCCATAAGAACAGAAAGAAGACGTTTTCTGACAAAAGTAAATACAAAGAACATATAGTAAGTAGTGAAAAAAAAACCATTTTCTGAGTACTGATTGAATGTTTAAAATACTTCAATCAATCTAGGTTCCCCTGGTACTATACAAATATTTATTCTAATAACACAGGGAACAAATATGCAAAATAAAGATGGAGGTTTGGGCATTTATTATTCTCAGAAAGGCCACTGCTTTTTCTCATCTTATCTATGAATTTTTCTTTTTTTGAGTTGTCCATGCAACTAGCCCCAGAACTCCGACTTCTGGCTTCTGTGACTTTCCCTAATGAGTCCCTAGGTCCCTGTTTCCTGTTCACAAGCTGAGGGAGAGGCTGGGACTCGTTTACACTGTAGCTGTCCGTCTTAGCAAGTTTGGAAATGGTGAATTGGGAAGTTGAAACAGGAAGAGATTTTTTTCAATTGGTCTGTCCTAGGAATAAGGACAGCTGATCGCAGCACAGGCCCTGCCCAAGTGTTGCCTCTGTACCTGACGGGAGGGCTCACGGTCATCCCTGGATACTGGGCACACGGTAATTGCTAAGCAACAGCTTTTGAACAGTAAGTGAAGGAATGCTGGCTTTGATATGAATGAATTAATCTTGAGCAGCTCACATTTTCTGAGTCTTGGCTTTTCTGACCCATTTGAATGCTTACACTTTCCCGGAGGACTGGGTATCCTCAAACACACTAATGAATGTGGAAGTGCTGTACCAGTACAGTACCAGTGCAGTACCAGTGCAGAACCAGTGCTGTACCAGTGCTGTACCAGTGCAGTACCAGTGCAGTACCAGTGCAGCACCAATGCAGTGCCAGTGCAGTACCACTGCAGTACCAGTGCAGTGCCACTGCTGTACCACTGCAGCACCAGTGCAGTACCAATGCAGTACTAGTGCAGTGCCAGTGCAGTACCAGCACAGTACCAATGCAGCACCAGGGAAGTACCGATGCAGTACCAGTGCAGTACCAATGCTGTACCACTGCAGCACCAGTGCAATACCGATGCAGTACTAGTGCGGTACCAGTGCAGTGCCAGTGCAGTACCAGCACAGTATCAATGCAGCACCAGTGCAGTACCGATGCAGTACCAGTGCAGTACCAATACAGTACCAGTGCAGTACCAATGCAGTACCACTGCAGTACCAATGCAGTACATTACAACAGCTACTGCTAGTAAACAGGATGAAAGAGTTCCTCTGATCATGTGCTTACACTCTTGATGTGAGGCAGGGAGCTCCTGATGGTCTGTCTCAAGAATGCTCCCACAAGCAGCATACAAAAATCCAATTTCCTACCAACTCTAAGATGTTGGGTCACACCCACAGGTCTTGGTTGTTGTTATCATTATTATCATTTGTGTTCTATCTCTTATCTCCACCCTCAGCCCCTCCCTTCTGGATGCACACTGTCTGAGCTCTGGCTCCTCCCCCTGATGAGAGCAGTACTATGGTGAGAGGCACTGAGAATTCTCACACTGTGGCAGTACTGTGCTTCTGTGGAAGCTATCCTGGATACTTTGAGAGGCGCGACTCGGCAGAGGTGGACCTGGGGGTGACTCACTCCATTGCTAGTCCCAGTGACTGACTTCCACACTCCCCACATTTCCCACCTTCTGGCCTTTCCAGTTTCAGTATACTGATGAAAAGAACAAAACAGGAGAAAATCAGAGCAAAGAAAGAAGGCATGGACACACACACACACACACACACACACACACACACACACACACACACACAGAGAGAGAGAGAGAGAGAGAGAGAGAGAGAAATGAGACAGAGATACAGAGAGAACATATATATATATAATATATGGATATATATGGATATATGGATATATATCCATATATCCATCCATTTAAATAAGTGCTGGTCAAGTGTTCATGTAACTGCTTGCCTGTTCCTAATGCTCCTAATGCTCAGACCCAGTAAGGGTGAGAGCCCAGTTCTGATGGAGCAGTTCCAAAGACTTCACAAGTCAGCGTCTGTGCAGTGTAGAATGAGTAACTCTCTAGACAGCTGGACCCTTTGAGAATCTACACAAATATGTGGCCTCTCAGGAAGCCTGATGAGCTGAGGAGCTCTGTAAGCCCATGTCTCCGAATGAAATGACAGAGGACACCATAGGTGACATGGTTTTAAGTCAGTAGGGCAATACAAACACACTGTTTGCTTTTCATCATATGGTTTGTCTGAATCACAAACTAAAAACTCATTTAGAATGCCGTATACAACGTCATGTTTATATCGGTATCACATGTTGCTTGCTTGAAATCGTATACATTAAAATTAAGAACAGAAATCCAAGTTAATGGTCAAAGACAACCAATAACAAAACGACTAAATTAGAGTTGTCAAACATCATTTAATATGTATACTTCTTTTCTTTTGGACCAATAATTATTAAAACTACAGTGATATGAGTGTTTATGACTTCCCCTGGAAAAATCCAGTTCAGAGCATTTACTTCGGCCTGAGACGAATCCCTGGCCATCTCCATGCGATGGCCTAGTGACTTTATATCCTCCTGTCAAAGCTCAGCAGTTTTATTTGGCATGATACATGCTAGAGAAGGTTGGAGGTTAAAGTTGAGAGGAGGGGCAACAGGAAAAGCCACTCCTTGAACACAGCGGGACTGTAGGCAGTCTGTGAACTTCACAAACCTGTGGCTGATGATGCTTTTGTGAAAAACAGATCCTCAAATTAGAGGTCTGCTGGATCCAGTAAAAAACCTTCTACTTTGAAATAACCCCAAGGGTTAACAACAACAACAACAACAACAACAAAAGTTATTTAAATCTAAAGCTGAAAAAAAAATCTTCCATTTCAAGTATCTGAGATCTGGGGAAAGTAAAATTGCTAAGCTTCAGCTTTCTTTGTGGTTCCACTGAGGAGCAGCTGATGTAAGGGACAGGGGCAGGATGGAAAAATGAAAATAGAAACTAAAGGTCCATGTGGGGTTCTTGTGGGCCAGTGGGCAAGGAGACATGCTATCTAAGCACTGGCTTCTGCCCTCCACAAGTGATTGGCTTCTCAGTTAGTGTCACACTGTAGAGCGCTGCGGCACAGCGGATGGTCACGCCAAAGGACAAGCTGCGACCCGGGAATGTCTGTAAAGCATCTCACTGCGATAAAAGCCTGCCTCAACTCAGCGCACACTGCTTTACTTACGGGCATTCCCCAGCTCCAGGATCTCTGCTTACCTTTTGCCAAATGTGTAATATATACACACATATGTGTGTGTGTATGTACATATATTTGAATACTTTCATGTTCATAAGAATTTAATTAAATTCACTGATTTTAAAGAGGGGGGTGTATACCAGAGGATGAAAGGGAATCAAATAGATCCTAATTATTAAAAAAAACAAAAAAAAAACAAACCCTGGTACTTACAGAATTATTTATGTCAAAGTGGTAGGAAGCAGTTGTACAATGCTAAATAGTTATAAAATTGAAACAATTCCTGTTACAAGAGTAAACTCATTTTTTTTCCCACTGCATAGATTAAGGTTCAATACTAAGTGTCTTAAGCTTCACTCAAAACATTATATATAAAATCACTCTTGGCTAACTATAAAGCCTATGAATCACTGACATACTTTTAAAACCCCTCTGCTTAATTTTAACGATGGAACTCACATATCTTTTTAAGGAAACAGAGATAGCCAACTTTACGAATGAAAGGAAGAAAACCCAACTTTTGGGAAAGATCCTCACAAAACAGAGTAAATGAAAGCCTAGGACAGCCAAACCAACATAATAGCTGTTTCTTTCCTGTACAACTCTGGTAGCTGCACATAAACGCTTTAAACATAAATGTACTCGGCCCGGCGAGAGCTTAGTGGGTAAAGTTGCTGGCTGCGGAGGCCTGGGGACCTGAGTTTGATCCTCAGAGGTGGAAGGAAAGAAATCAACTCAGCAAAGTTGTTCTCTGACCCCCACATATGTGCTGTGGCATGCCCATGCCCCTGCCCCAACTATAATACACTAATTATACAGCTAAATACGCTGGTCACAAGAGTTATGGGAGCTCTTAACTTTTGTTTAGAGACATAACAAATACTTTCCAAATACTGTCACTTGCTTAAGTTTAACAAATGCATTTTTATTACCAAAAAAGTAAAAAAGTTAAATGCTCAATAACAACAGTTGGAAAAAGTAGAAAATGGAAAATGTTCCCATGACTTAAATACATTTCATTAAAAACTCCTGGTAGCACTGCCTTGCTTCCCCTTCGAGAAGCTTCCAGCAATATATGGATATGTGCACGTGCACATGTATTTATATATATTGAGCAGGTGACAGGCACCTTTGGTTTGGGTTGTTCCTATTTGATACAGATGAAATGTTAAAGGAAATAACTCAGTACTTTAGACTTCTGACGAAGCCTCTGCATTAAGAGGTTAAGTTCTCCACAAGAAAAGGGACCTAAATGATGCTCAGCACTCTAAGCTTAACACTGCTATGATCGATGCTTCATTGTTGAGCCCAGATTTAGAAGAGAAGAAAAGGACTAGCCAAGCCCTCAGTTCTGATGCTTTTTCCCCCACCTCCACTGAACTATTTTTATTGCTCTGTTTCATACTGAACAATAGTACTTTGGATCCCCAGAACCCTTGTAAATACCAGGTGGGCATAGTGGTCACCTGTAATTCTAGCTTGGGAAGGTGGAGACAGGGCATCCCCAGAGCAAGCTGGTCAGCAAGACTAGCCATATTGATTCTCTGGGGTTAATGAGAAGCTGTCTATTAATGCATCAACTGGAAAGCAATTGAGCCCAATTCCCAACATCAACCTCTACATGTAAACACATGTGCATGAGCACCCCCACACAAACATGTGCCCACATTCATACAAACATGCATACCATATACACATCAGGGGGAAAAACCCAAACAAACAAGAACTCAGATATCTAAACCAGCTAAAGGTATGTACAGAATATTTGTGCATATTTCTGCTTTGAAAATTTGTAATGAACAATATATTTAAGAGTTAACTTAATACAAGCCAATTCTATACTTAATACACACTTACCAAGAGCATGTAAAACCAATGCATTTGTAATTATTAGTTTTGTTTTCAAGGATTTATTTTTATTTATGCATATGGGTGCTTGTGCCCATGTGTAGGCACATATGTGTGTTGATGCTCAGAGGCCAGAGGTATGGGATCCCCTTGAGCTGGAATTACAGGCAGTTGTGAGCAGCTTGATATGAGTGCTAGTAACTGAACTCTGCTTCTCTGAAAGGGCAGCAAGTGCTCTTCATCCCAGAGCCATCTTTCTAGCTCTACCATTCATAATCATTGACAGGTGCATGATTTGCGTTAGACAGAATAACACCAATGAGAACACACTGAATAACAGATGTTTCAAAGGCTTCACAGACCTATACTCGGGAGCTATTTCCCGTGGCTCCAGCACATTTTTAGAAAGGGATGGCTGCTTAACCTAGCAAAGAACCCAGAACTAGATTTGTCAGACTGTAATGTTTACTGAAGTTGAGTAAAATCTTAACCAAATTTAAAAGAAGCCACAATGAGCTCACCTAGCCAGTATCATGCTTTTGTAAGTTCAGCACTTATCACCAACTGGGTGTTTAATGGAGAGCAATGATCAATTTACTTATCATTTATAGTGTCCTAGCTACAAGCAAATAATTAAGTATTAAGCATTTATGAATATTTTAGTGGTGAAAGTGAATCACTTCTTTTTACACATCCTTAAGAAATAGCAATCCCTACCCCCTTCATTTTATTATAATCCATTAGAAAACTCTGGTGTTTAAATTGTGTACATATTGGCTAAGCTGAGAGACGTGTATTCTGATGTGGTCAGACTCTGAAGAAGGCAGATAAACACAATCATGTGTTTACCCTTTCAGCTTGACGGTTAAAAAGTATATGTAAAGCTGGGTGGTGATGGCACAAGCTGTTAATACCAGCACTTGGGGGACAGAGGCAGGCAGATCTCTCTGAGTTCGAGGCCAGTCTGGGCTACAGAAAAGTATATGTAAAAGTGTGATAAAGAGTAAGACTACAGATACAGTGCTTAGCTGTCGGGGATGTAGGAAGCTAGACATGGCTGCATTCAGGACAATGAGTATATACCAGAAAATCTTCATACTATAGATATGTCCTACAGCCAAATATCAAATGCCTCAAAATGCTTATGACTAAACAGAGGTATATACAAACACAAAGTGTATGTATGCACATAACTTAAGGCCATTAGCATCCACTCCAAACTTTCAAAGTTAAAATCTGAATTAGAAATGCAGAGGGATCTAACTCAATTTGGTAGAATGACATTCAACTCAAACACTTCCTCAAATTTGCTTTGTCACACTATGATAGAAAGCCTTTCCCTGCTCTTTTCACTATGATTAGAAAGTATTCATTTATTGATTCATTTACCTTTTGTTTTTCTTATTCTAGCACGAGCACCCTACAGGCAGGCTTCACACTTGTTGCTACATTCCTGGTGCCCAGAGCACCAAACACAGTAGGTGCTCAGAATATAACTACCGAGTAAGTAAAGACACTGCTTGTCTTAGTTAGGCTTTCTATTGCTATGGTGAAAAACCAAGACCAAAGTTACTTGGGGAGGAAAGGGTTTATTTGGCTTACATATCTGCATCATAGTCCATCTCTGAAGGAAGTCAGGACAGGAACTCAAACAGGGCAGAAACCTGAGGTAGGAACTGATGCAGAGGTCATGGAGGAGTGAGGCTTAGTGGTTTGCTCCTCATGGCTTACTCAGCCTGCTTTCTTATAGAACCCAGGACTACCAGCCCAGGGATGGCCACACCCACAATGGGCTGGGTCCTCCCCCATTGACCACTAATTAAGAAAATGCCCTACAGTTGGATCTCATGGAGGCATTTTCTCAATTGAGGTTTCCTCCTTTCAGATGACTCTAGCTTATGTCAGTTGACATAAAAGTAGTCTCCAATAACTTCTCATTAATTTGGTAATTAGACATGCCAATTCAAATGTCTTTGCCTAGCCTGGGGGAGTAAGTGGTTCCTGGATATAATCAAAGAGACATTGAGACCCAATCATTCTTGGCTTCTCAACAAACAGGGAATGGATGCTAATGTTCCTAGCTGGCATTTTCTCTGTCCTGGGGTTTGGAAATAGGTCTTGAAAGGTCACATGATTTGCCCCCAATGGGCTGAGAGGTGGTAAAATAGCTAAGCAGGGCATATTAGGCCATGGGATTTCAGCCTTATGAAGGGATTAATGCTGTTTCCTGGAAGAGGGTCAGGTGGAGTAGGGATGGTTTTATTCCTGTCAGAATGGATATTATAAAGGGAATGAACATCTACCCTCCACAGGCTCTGCTTCCTACCCCTCTAGAACAATGAGATTCCTGCATGAGTTCTTTATCACCAAAGCTCTGAGCTAAACAAACTCATTTTTTTCTGCATAAAATTCCTAGGTTGGTTTTCTTAACTCTACATGAGTGTGTGCATGCATGTACTGTATATGTATGTACACATACAGGGATGGAGGTCAGAGGACAGCTTTAGGGACTGAGTTCTCTTCTTCCAGCACATAGGTTCTAAAGACTGAACTTAGGTTGTCAGGTGTACAGCCATGTACCAGTCCTGCGCATAGAACACTGTAAGACACACCCTGATGAAGCAACTGGAATAACCAAGTGGCTGGTGGGTACTGGCCAGGGGGAAGCACCCAGCAGTCAGTCGGTCTCTGTCTCTAAAGGTATCCGTCTCTAAAGAGCCTGCTAGGAAAGTCCAGCTGCCTTGTTCTATCTATTCACTGCACAACTCCTTTTAATAAATAACGTATTGGAATACAAAACTTTGATTTTCCCACTAAATGCGAAAGAATGAAAAACATATTTAAAGTCCCTACTGTCAATCATCTGGTGAGGGATTTCATGAAGGTCCAGTAAAGTGCAGGAAAACAGAAAACCAAAATGCTTGTTCTTTTTTTTTTCTTCTTTTAATTATTAAAAACCCAAATGGTTAAAAAAAAATTCCTTAGAATGAAAAATAAAACACATAAGGCAGTACATTTACATAGCATCATGGTTTCCATGCCCTTAAGTTAGAGACATGTCCATTCATTACAGTTAATTAGGACACAGGAAAATTGAGGGAAGCAGTATGAAACCCATCTGTAAGGTAGATAGAGCATGGAGTTAACCCTTCCTCACAGCCCTGGGGAGAGTCTGGGGATATTGACCTCCATCTCAGATGGCCATCTTCCAGAAAGGAGAAGGCAAACATGTGTTGTTTAGTCTCACCCTCATCCCTGCCCAGGGTATTCTGTTACAATGGTCCTAGCAAACTACTATGGAGCACTGCACTTTTTGTGATGGGACATATTGCCAATTTGCCAGGATGTAGAGTCACCTAGCACAGAAACCTCCTGACTGGATTAACTGAGGGAAAAAGTCCCACCATAAATATGACCAGCACCATTCCATGGGCTGAGATCCTTGACTGAATAAAAGGAGAAAGGGAGCTCAAGAATTCACCACTCTGGTTTCTGAAGTCAGATGCAACGTGACCTGTGGCTACAAGTTCCTTCTGCCGTGACAACCCCACCCTGATGGACTACATCCTCAGACTGTGAGCGGAAACAAACTCTTCTTTCCTTCTGCTGCTCTCATCAGATCCACTGCTGTAGCATCAAGAAAACTGATGACAGTCTTCAGTGGTGGTCCACTGTAAAAACCACGCCTTAGAAGTGGAAAATCACCATTATCACTATTTGATGAAGCCAGTGAAAGATACTAGTTTGTAAAGATACTCGGGACTAAAGATTTACATTGACATGGAAATTTTCTATGACCCAAACATGGAAGCAAAGTTCTGCTTCTACCAGGGTTCCTGTGTGCAGAGATAAGTGGACATTCCGAGACTGGCCACATGACTTACATGCTACCACACTAATTTATTTTAAAGTGCATCTCATACAGTGGATGAGGGTTACTGGTTGCAAATAAATAAATAAATAAATAAATAAATAAATAAATAAATAAATAAATAAAATAGCAGGGCAGTGGTGGCACACGTCTTTAATCCCAGCACTTGGGAGGCAGAGGCAGGTGGATCTCTGTGAATTCAAGGACAGTCTGGGCTACAGAGTGAGTTCCAGGAAAGGCGCAAAGCTACACAAAGAAACCCTGTCTCAAAAAACCAAAAAAAAAAAAAAAAAAAGTACACACACACATTCCAGATTTTTAGCACATGAGGATTAGTTTGAGATATAAAGAAATAAACATAAAAATCTGAATTCCAAATACTGAAGAATTAGAAGGTTTGGTCATTCTGGACCTGTTTTACTTCCAGGTCCAAGTCTTTGAACTGAGTGGGGGCTGCGCATGCAGAAGTACTCCTTGCTTTCAGGGTCACTACAGTGGATGACTTGATGTCATCTGCCTAGCTCCTGCAGGCATCTCACTTCGAATTCTGTGATCAAAGAGAATGCTATTAGACTCCCCCGATCACCTGACTTACCGTCTAAGATCAAACCCCAGGCCCATGTGCATGTAGGGTGAGCACTCTGCCACTGAGCTCCAGCTCCAGCTCCACCACGCTCTTGAATGATGAGAGCGATGGGGAGTTAAGATGACCAAAGGGATGTGCCATCTCCTTGCAGCCAGCTTAGCAGTGGTAGCCCCGCCCACCCTTCCCTCATTCACAGCCCACCACTGATGTTTTCCTTTTTCATTAGTATTCTACCCAAGTGTTCACAGCAGGTATTAAGAGAGATGTTTAAGAACTGCAGGGCTAAAGAAAGATAAACATGCTTCATTCATGCAGACTTCTCAGGCCCTCAGTACTTCAGCATTGTAGGCGCTATTTCCCTGAATTATTTGACTACCAGCCTTTCTTTGGGAAGCATTTTGAGAGCACAGTAGTCACTGCTGTTCTGACCCAAGCAAGCCCATTTTCCACATGAAACCAAATTTCTACTTTGGTTAAATACAGATCTTTATAGTAATTATAGCATTTAGGATGGGATTCAAATGGAATTAGAAAAGAATAAGACTGCATGATATGGGATTGGAAAATAAAATTTTCTATTTTTGGTGGATATGATATGTTCAGAGAGGCCAAAACTATGTATCCTTTGAAATTCAACAGAATAATTATGAATAATTCTTAACAATCAAAATTGAAATAAGAAGGCACATATTTATTTCCAGTTGGATCCAAGACACTATTTCCTCCTTTGCTTTAATTTGTAACATTTGGAATATTTGTGCAGTGAATTCTGAAGCTGCAAAACTTGCCAGTAACAGTTAAGATATGTTTTGCAGTACTACTTATACAGTAATCACAATATAGTCATAAACTTACTAACATGTGAAATAATAACAATAGTTACGTTTACTCAAGTTGGTCTATTTCTCTCACAAACTGCAGTCTGTTTCCTGATAAAGCCTAAGAATGAAGGGCCAACCTATCTTAATTTCTCCAGATTACAAAATTCAAAGACTGATGACTGTTCCCATGGTATACAACATCAGAGCTGTAACATGCCTTCCAAGTAGGACAAGTTGTGGGAGTGTCAAATGTTGGAAAATGACACTCCGACTGGCCCACTTCTCCATCTCAAACCTAAAACGACACTGTGCTTGCTAAAAGCAAACCTTTCCCTTTATCCCACGGCCATCCAGGAGGGGCCTACTGCCTGCCAGGCAGCGTTCTAGTCTTGGGGATGCAGCAGTAAACACATTAGGTGAAAGTCTCCACTGCTGTTGAGTTTTTATTCCAGTTGACCAAATCAAATCCAACACTGCAGCTCATGTTAGGAGAAGGCTTATGGAGACATACGAAACAGAGAAGACAGGTGGAGGAGGCTGGGGAGGGAGGGCCAAGGTGGGCCTAAGAAGCTGACGTCGCACCTGCCTTTTCACAGTGATCCATGAACAAACGCACTTAGGGAACACGGCTCATGACAAAGAGCTTGGGGGTACCAATGAATATGCCCAATTTTGGAACAACAGGGAAGCCAGAACAGCTGGTACAGTGAGGGGAACATGACGTAAGACACGGCCAGAGCAATGATGGGGAAGGTATGCAGGGTATAAAGCCTGATGCTGGCTTCTACTTTGGATCACCAGGGAAGCACTGTAAGAATTTAAGCCTAGGGTGAATATTATCTGCCTCCTATTTAATGATCTACACGCTATGTTGAAAGCAGACTGGAGGAGCAAGGAGTAGAAGAAAGGAGACCAGCTGGGAGCTACTTCCATATTCCAAATAGGAGATGATGGTAGCCTGGGTTGAGTTGTAGCAGAGGAGTTAATGAAAAACAGCTGGAATATATAATGTGGATTGTAGTTGAAGGTCTTATGTAACCCAGGCTGACCTTGAACTTGCTATGTAGGTGAGGCTGACTCTGGACATCTGATCCTCTTGTCTCCCTAACCCAAGTGCTGAGATTACAGGCAAGTAACACTGAACATATACTTTAAAAAGTAGAACCAATGAGATTTTTAGAAATATCAGAAGTATAGTGTGAGGGAAGGAGATAAGAGTCCAAGGTATTTCCGTAAGAAAGTGACAGGGTTGCATTATCATGAACTGAAGTGGAGAGGGACTTTTCAAGGCAGCTGAAATTCAGATTAGGCTATGTGGAAACTGAGATGTCTACCACACATTTGCGTAGGCTGTGGAATATACGGATTAAGTGCAGAGGCTGTGTCAGGATGAACACATACTTTTGGGAAACGTTGGTTCACTGATGGTCTTTAAAACCAGGAGACTAGATGAGAGAACACTGCACAAGAATATAGATAAAGAGTTGAGCCCAGGGGCACTCTAATGCAAAGAGCATTCGCAGAAAAGGAGGAAGTGAAAAAGAGACTGACAGGGAATGACTACCACGGTTGGGAGAACATCCAGAATGGGAAAGTATCCTAGAAATGAAAAAGGTCCTCAATAAACTCTTGCTGTCAGGCCATGTGAATTAGTTCTGAGCCCTAACCACTGGGCTTACTGACATGGTGATTTAACAATAATGCATTTATAGATGGATTATATGTAACAATCGGCGATACGCATATGTGGCCCCCCTTCTCTTTTGTAAATAAGTAGCCCCTAGAATTCCTTACATATAAGTGTTCATAGTTGGCTTAAATTGCCTTAGATTCCTGAGCTAACTCAGCAACCATCATCTAGTTTATAAGTATCCTGAAGTTGACTGGTGGCCTGTCCATGGTTTGATCTGAGTGCCTAATAGAAATGGACAGTCCTTACCTGACTGCAATGAATGGACTAGGACCATTAGTGGGCAAGACAGAAAGGACCTAGCAGAGCAAGGTGCCTCCAAAGGCCTCTTACTTTTTTTTTTTCCCTACTGTACTCCAGGTAGTCCCTGCCTAAGCAATGAATGAAACCTACTGGTCTACTTCCTACTCATGTTCACATGGTAGTGGCACACTTTGTCTAACATAGACTAGTGTTAATATTTTCCAAATGCTGCTTATATGACTTTAATCCCAAATCCAATACTTATTGGCTAGAGTGTAGAGTCCAGATGAATCTCACAGAGCAATCAAGGCAGGCCTTGGAATATGAAGGGTCAAAGGGCAGTGTGAGGCATGGAGCAACAGCTAAGCAGTGTGTGGGAGCATGTTTGTTGGGCTGGACATTGGAAAGGATATGAAATAAAATTGTGGGATGTGGCTGGAATGGGAGGGATTGAGGAAATCCTTCAAAGTGTTTCAGGACGAGAAGCCTGATTTTTCTTGGCAGGTGATTTCCTTTGCAACGATGATCAACCAAATGTTTAAAATATTCATTTATGTCATGCTTCCAGGCTACCAACAGCAGGGAGCCCCTTTCACATCAGGCTTGAATGAGAGAGAAGGAATGGGTATCCAAATGTGAGTTACTAGAGAAGAATGAATCGGAAGAAGTATCCCAAACTGTGAGGCTCAAAGGGAAGGAGTTAAGAGACAATTTGGGAATTCTCTTCCCACTCTGCAATCTTTGCTTGTGCCCCTTAGTGCATGAACCAACAAGAAGTCATGGGATAAGTATGCACTGATGTGTCCCATATGGGTCAGAATCCCAGGGCACAGCATAGAACAGAGTGAGACTGAGACACAGCCTGGAGAGGGAAGGTGTCACTTGGACGCTGAGCTTTTGGATCAGATATTTGGCAGAGTGTGCAGAGAATGGAGCTGGAGAAGGCAAACAAGGAAGAGAGGGTCACCAGTCCTCTTCTGTTTTGAAGTAGCTCACTATTCCAGATGCTGCATCAGTAGTCTAGGTGAACAGGCCTGGGGTTCTCAAGCCTTCCATGAGACTTGGAGTGCTGTAGCAGTTGCACAGGTTACAGCCAGATAACACACTCATTGTTGAGGTAGCATTCCATTGGCAGACCTGGGTCACTGTGTCATAAACAAGGAACTGTTCAGTAGGTGAGAAGGGGAGACACCAGCAGAGGAACGCTAAGAAGTGAGACACTGGTAGGGAGAACAGAACACGTCAGCATCTCTGGACATAAGCTGAGGTTAACTTGCAGAGGGAAACTGAGGAAAGGAAGAAATGGACACGTGATCACATTTAGAACAGGGAAAAAGAGAGCAATAAACAAGGTGGCTTAAGGAAGTCACGTGTGGGAGATCTCTTTCTCATCAGAGGAGCAGGAAGCAAGAGAGACAGTGACAACCTTCCCAGATGTGACAGGGGACTTAGCAAACATTTTGCTTTGGCCAAGGTAGACAGACAGATGTGCAGCAGGCTGCACTTGCTTCCTTCTTAACACCAAACTCTTAAGTAGGCTGCAGCCCTGTTCCAAATTGCAAAGCATCATGATGTTCAATTTCATTTCCAATGTGTAGATTTCTCCAGAGTTGAATTGGATGATTATTACATGTCCATTACTTAAAAATGAACTAATGTAAATTGGTAAGAAATCAATCTTAAAAACAATCAATCCCAAATGGAGGAGACAATTGTCAAATAACAGAGTTAGGAAAGTATATGGTAATAGATATTAAGGTAACACATCTAGAGTTAATGGTACCGGAACATGATGTGGAATCCTCCCCTACCATGTCTTGTTATTCATTTACCAACTAAAAACAGTGCCTGCCTATGGAAAACTAAGCCTTAAATTTTCAAAGTACAATAAGACAATACATATAGTTTTTAAATTTTAAAGTTGATCATATAATATGCATTTATATGCATATGTATGTCTCTGGTAATTTTAGTGATTTAGGAAAATTAATCTCAAATAAAAATGATTTAAAATGGTTAAAGATATGTTCTAAGTATATATTAAGATAAGCATATTTAAAATAATTGATATGATAGAATCATAATATGGAAATCTTTACTTAAAATGTCTTAGTGTAGTCTACCAATTAGAAATAATATGTGTATTACTATGCAAAGATCAACGTTAAATTTTAAAAGTACAGTAAAACTACACATCTTTGGTAGTTTTAGTGATTAATGCCTTAATTAAGAGATGGGGTGCATGGAGACACATGCAATAAACTGACATAATTCATCATATTGGAAAGAATTACATGATGAATGCATATGTGTACTATGAATTATACAGCACACATGCAAATCACACACTCATTATCACACACAGGCATTCTTTTTCCCACAGCCGAAACATAACAAATCTTCCAATGGTCTCCAATCTACTGAGACACTCTTTCAAAACAAAGCAGTTCACAGCATCTTTTGCAGAACAGTAATTCAAAAGGAGAAAGTCACACACATGGCAACGGAGAGCAGACATTTTTAGTGCCTCCATCTCTACATGAGCTAAACTAGGACTAGGTCCTTTATGATATATGTCTGTTGTTCCACAGTGTCACTTTCAATGGAAGTCCTGACTCTAGGGATTGTAATAAGGCTGTTAGACATAATGCTAAATTAGTATTTATTTATTTCTTCACTTATTTAACTGTGAGTAAACTGACAACTGACTGGTAATAAGACTGGCCCACAAACAGGTTCTCAATGAAGGAGTAACTATTTCAAAACACAACCCTTTGACGTTCAACTGTCTTCGAATGAAATGTCCTAAATGACAACTTAAACATGAATATATTTAGAGCTTAAACACTGACTTGTGCCCGCATGGAAGGGGCAGAGCGACTCCCCCAAACTTGACACAGGTAGGGCACATTGCATTAAGATGTAAATTCCACAGAGATAAATACCAGGCTCAGGCCATTCCGAAGCAGCTCCTTCCCTTACGGTGATCTTAACCTTCTCTAGTTAAACAGGATTAAGAGGTATATATTAATTAGGCTTTTGGACTGAACTCAGAGGAGAATAAATGAGTTTTTAAAAAAAATATATAAAACTTACAAGAAACTTAAAGATGGCTCAAAACACCTGTGTGATTCTCAGCCCTCCCCCTCAATGGGACAGCAAGATGAAATTTTTCAACATTTTAAAGATTTCTTAGAAATTTCAAACTAATTTTACCTTTAATTAGACCTATTTCCCCAGGAAGGCCTTTAATGCTCTCTACAAATGCCATGCGTTTTCTTACTGCCGACAGTACTTGAAACCACACCTGAGCACTTTCTTATCTGTTAGTGAACAAAAAAAGGCGTGAAAAGATGGCCTTTCATCACTCGAGGTGTTTTCACACGCTTCCCCACGGTTGTTCCTACTGAGGTTCCAGGACTGCGATGATTTTGATTGCTAGGATTATGGAAACAAGTGACCCAACGTTTCCCTAGTCCTGGATCTGAAGTCACAATGAAACTCCTTCAAGTAAGAGGGCTAATGCCAGTGGGTTACAGTGAAACACGTGTTCCTGTACTACCTTACCAACGCGATGGGTAAAAGTGGAAAAACACAATACGTCCGCTTAACTACAAAAAGACATTTATTCTGAAGCAATGTGTTTCTTCACATTGACTCAAGAGCTTTTTCAGTTGGGTTGTTATTGTTTAAAATAAAACCACTGCAATGCTGCTTTAACAGTCAAGCATGCACAGACTTTACAAACCATAAGGGTGTTACAGTTTTCACTTAAATCCATACATACACTTTCTGAGCAAGGTGCATGTAGAAATTATTACATTTCATTCTAATATCCCTAAATCAGAAGCTGTATCTGGTATTAAAATGTTTTTTTTTTTGTAAAGAATGATTTAGAAAATCAAATCTTAAAATGTTAATACTTATAAATGCTTCAAAATCCATTTGCCAAAAATATGAGTTTGAAATTACCCATTTTCAGTCATTGTAAAGAAACACAGTTTTACTTTCCTATATAGGAATTAGGTATTTTCTAGAGCTTAAAAAACTGTGTTTGTAGATTTTTTCCTGCCATACTTTAAATAAATTTAATTTAATAAATAGAATTTTTAGACTTTTTCTGTATTAAAAAATACTGAGTATACTACTGGGTTAACACATTACAACTGAAATTTGAACCTTCTTGGATAAACTTTGGAGGGTTTTTGAAAAATATGTTTAAGTTATTTTGTATGATTTAAAACAGATATTAGAATTATAAAAATATTAGAAGGTATAAGCTTTTATATGTTTACCTAAGAACATTTGAGCAAGATTATTAATTTACTCAGACTTTTTAAAGAAAAAATTAAAATATATAAAAAACATAGACTGCCTTCCCTCAAAACCCACCTCCTAATTTCACAGCCCCCTTTAAATCTTTCTCTTAATTTAACATATTTTGCTGAAATATTTATATGAAGCATCAGGTGTCAAGTCACTCATCCTCTACATATTTTTTAATGTCCGGCTGGGGATACTTTCTTATACAACATAATTATGTACATAATTTCTCACATAATTCCACAATGGCACTGTCATGTTTAACAAAACTAACCATGATTTCTAGAATTCACAGCAGCTATACTAAATGTTCAGTCACTGTCTCCGCAATGTATTCTGCAGTTCATCTGATGGAATCAGGTGCAACAAGGTCGGTTGCATTTGTTATGACATCTCTGGGCTCTTTCCTCCCTTGCTACTTTGGTTAATTTTTGAGTTTTTCTCTTGTTGAAGAAACTGCCCTGACTTCTTTTGAAACTGAACCAGGGACTGACAAACTGTGAAAACTGCCAAACTTTTGCTATATATTTTTGGAAATAGAGAGGCAAACCCTGAGACTTTTTGCCTATTTACTACTGACTAGACATTTGCCAAGAAGCCTTGAAACAACTGGATCCCATATATTAAAGAGTTGAACTACAGTAATCCTTCATTTGTTTGTTTGTTTCATGGTGCTGTGATACAGTAGAGATTAAAGTTTTACTGAATAGTATTAAGATATTTTTTCATAAACGAAATGATGCAATCCCACATTTTTAAGTAGAATATATTTGAAATAACTGAACCTTGCTCATTAATCATTCTGGGAAAGAAGATCTGCTATGTTTCTTATGTATCTCCCTCACTCTGGCTCGTCTGCACAAGGCAGGCAGGTTCTCATTGGATGTAACCAGTGTGCAGCAGCTTATATATTGAATTGAGTCACCAGAACAGTAAACCAACTCACAGCACCGTCCTTCAGAGCCCCAGGTTCAACTTTGAAAGGTGATAGAAAATTTAGAGGATTCTGAAGTGCTGATGAAAAATGACAAGCATCAGAAAACAGGAAATGGAACATTAATATGTCTTCATGATATTTGTTTTAAATAAAAATATGAATTAACATGGATAAGGCTGGCTTAGTCTTTCTTCAGGACAGCTTTAGCTAATAAAACTTCAAAAAGATCAGCAATGTATAATTTTTTGAAAATCCTAAATATGAATGACTTTAAATGGAACCATATGAAGTGAGCAGCAGAAAAGTAATCATAGCTAAAACTACCAAACTCAAATGAAATCAATTCAAAGCTAAGAGATGAAGGGCAATTAGGCACCTATTTTGACAATTTGAAGTGGTCAAGTTTTTAAAAATATGACACTGGAACCTTAACCTATCTGTATATGAGTGATAAATGAGGCATTTTGTGTCATTACATCCCCATAAATCACTTCCGTTAGCTGCTGACGGCTTTTTATCAGATCTAACCTTTTCGGGCTTCTATTAGCGCACTAACATTTTCAACTCTGACACACTTTGTGCAGTTTACAAATTCTGCAGCTGATTAACTCTGGACAGAAGCTCACTGGGATCATTGTCTTCAAGTTAGGCAAAAGCCGCAGGGTCTCAAAAACTCAGCCCCTTACCTTACAGTGCAAATATCTGAATGAATGCAAGGAGTTGGGCTGTGGAGTTGCTAAGTGGTTATTTGCTGCTGAGAAATAAATCTGAACAAGGCTTTTTTTTCCATGGAACAAGTGATCTAGAAAATACCAAGAAATTAAAAGAAGCATTAGAAAACAAAAGCCTGGGTAATGAGAGTTAAATTCTAGTGGGGTGTAAGATTTTGCTTTAAAGATCCCCCCCCCTCCCCCTGTGGGCATCATAAAGTAATTTCTGAAATGATAGCTAAAGATGTTTTGATGTACACAAAGCAAAGAGAAGCCAGATAAATATACTTGTTTTGAGAACTATGACCCTCCACCCCAATAAAACACCATGCCTGGCTTCCGTCTGTGTGTGTGTGTGTGTGTGTGTGTGTGTGTGTGTGTGTGTTTAAATTAGTTGTTGAAATAATAAAGACACAGCATGTATAAAGTGATGTAATTTTACTAATTTTATAGAAAGAAATAAAGTACTTCTATATAAGCTGGAACAATGTGGACAAGAAAAGATCATGATTTTACAATCATTTAAAATTTAGTTGCCCTCAACTCTTGGTGGAAAAGTCAAAGTGTACTTGACAGTCAGGATTTAGATGACTGCCACAGTGTTCGGGGGTAGACTGTGTCGCTCAGTGCACACACGCAAACAGTACAGACCTAAACACATTTGGGCAGATGTACTTGAGGGCTGGGAAGGAATCAAAGAAACCTACCTAAAAAGTGCAACCAGCAAAGACATAGAAATAATACTGAGCTTCAGAGGAACACTGGAGTTGGTAATGCTAGCCAGACAGCGAACGTCTTGGTACTGGCTCTTTGGCTACTAGCTTGGTATTTTAAGCAGCATTAGTTTTGATGAGAAGTACCAGCCATCAAGCCTATATAGTAACATCCAAAGAGGTGAACTAATGACGTGAGGATGCTTACAGATGTTAGAAAGAGGCAATCTGCTGCCTCTTTCTAACAAATGACAAATCTTAGAAAAATAGTTGGGGGGGCTTTTTCTAGAATCAACTTTTTCTAGAACCAGGTCCCACATAGCCTCCTAATGACACATCTAAGGCCTAGCCATGACAAAGGAAAAACCTCTTTATTTCACTAATAATATCACTCATCACAGGGGCTCGGCAGTTACACTTTGACAATTCAAATGTAAATCCTGGGCTGCCTATGAGTATTCATGACAAAGGCATATTTATCATTTAAAACAAAGGGACATGACTTCTTGGTGTTCATATCAAAGACCAGTGATGGATGAGGCCAAGCTAATCAAAAGACAGGCTAGAAAGAACACAGATGTTTGCTACTTTGATTAAGAAAAGACTATTCCCTTTCCCCAGTGCGGCCCAGTGTGGACACTTCAAATTGTTTTAAAGGTATAATTTCAAGCAGACATCTAGGCCTTTAACAGCTACAGCTCTTACAATACCAACCCCAGCCCCAGGCACAAATTGCAAAAGCAAAAATTCCCCAAACCAAGAAAAGATCAAAGTGCCGAAGCCAAAGCTCCTTAGATGTAACCCATGGAGACTTCCAGAATTGGTATTATCCTCCTCAATTATTTTCAATCCAGAGGATGAATGGGAAAAAAAAAATAAAGCCTGTTTCCACCCGGCATGTTTATAAATGGCACAAATGTGAGTCTCAGTCAGCCAGGAGCCACAGCGAAGAAGGTTGGAGACACCATCACTAATTCTGCTCCCGACTCTGGTGCTGTCGACTTGTGCTTCTGGTGCTTCCCAAGCTGAAATGGACTTAAGACCTATTGTTCACATTAAAAACTTTAAACACAATTAGTTCTAGAAACTTCTAGCCTTCGGCATCATTTTGGGTGGTGGGGAAAGGCATTAAGAAGAGGTATTTAGAGCTGGGGCTGCTGATAGCACCTTCTCCCATTCCACTGATGAAGAGCCATCATCAGGACGGCCTAATAGAAATCCAATTTACAAGGCCCTGCTCATTTGAGTGCCTTTCAGGACGCCCAGGATTGGTAGACCTGCAGTCCTGCAAACAAATGCTGTCTGCTCTTCCAGAGCAGTGCTGCTTTCTACATTGTGTTCTGGGAAGTCCTCACTCCAAGGTTACCTTGAAGAAAGGAGGATGATGGGAGAGGCCTGAGGGAGGAAAGCCCACCTGCAATTCATCTACTTCCAGCCAATTTTCCTTGCCACTTTTGTGAGCTCAGAGAAACACACTTGTTGATATGCTTTGATCAGATGTTTGACAAACACAAAACAACGCTCCCATACTGACGCCATGTATAAAGCCACATAAGGGGAGACAACTATTTGTGTCTTCCAAAAATGATCAGGTGGCTTTGTTTTCCTTTTTGTTAAAATGACCTTCCTGTAAATATGATTGATACATCAAAATCATATGGTCACTCCAGTACCAGCATCATCTATTGTTTCCTATATGGAAAACATGGCACAGTCAATGTGTTACTGGTGTAGGACACAAATAGTATATTCGTGGCCAGGTGTAATCCATTATGTACAAATGAGTTGTATCTACAGATTTATCAGGCTCTACTTTTCATTGGCTATAGTAACTAGCAGCTGTCCTACTCAACATAGGCAAAACCTCTTCTTGAAGCACATGCACACTTCTCATAGAGAGACATACAACTGAATATTTCAGAGGGTTTAACATTCAATATATTAAGAGGTATTTATAGAATAACAAAAGCCTTTCACCTTTTGGCCCCTGTATGAAAAATTTACTGGATGCCTAATATATTTAATATTCAGTAACATGAGAGAATAATTTTCATGCAACTCTGATAGTTAGAAAGATAGATAACTCAATTATTAGATCATCTATCAAAATATTCAGATGTGCAAGAGGCTACTAAAAAGATTGATGATGGAGAAAGTCCACTGATTCTCTAGCCATCACATTCATGCATTTGGCCAGACAACATTTTTCGCTGCCTTCACAAGCAAGCTTCATTACCCATCACTCCACTGAAAAGAGTTTATTATGAGGCTGCCATCTTGGCAAGACTATTATTTAGATGATAAATGCTGAGGGGAAAAAAGTATGTCTACTTCTTTTTCTTTTTCTTTTTTTTTTTTTTTAAGCAAAAGATGAGCTTTTCTGACAGATAAAACAAACAGCATCCACGTTTCTAATTAAGTTAAATTTGGCAGATACAAATATAGGTCAGTTAAAGCTATGATGTTATCTTCTGTCTGGATTTTACCCTTAATTTGTAAAATGTAAATGAACTAATTAGAAGAGAAACAGCATGATTAGTGACAAAATGCTTCTGCTGGGTCTTTGCTTCTTGACATTTATGATCAACTCTAATGAATTATTGCTTTTAAAAATAATTGATAAAAAAATCCCCCCCAACAATAAAAAAAAAAAACCACTAAAAATGTATAAAAGCAGGCCAGCCACCTGGCAGTGTGACAGCCTTTGTGGTGTTACTTTCTGAGGAAAAGAGAGAGACAGAAGGTCACAGTGCTATAAACAGTTGGGTTAATTTCTGCCTGTGTACCTATGGGTGAACATGAAGCAAGAAGTGTATAGATTTTAATTACTAACAAAATCTAGTTAAAAGATCATTTCTTCCACTAGAAAACATTCATCTTAAGCTGGACTCCACTATAGTTCACTTGGATTTTCTGAATATTCAAGTGATTAGTGAGAAGAGAGATGGGTATTGGATGGACAATGCTTAAAGAAAAAGAAAAGATTGGCCTCTTGAGTCCCAGCAAGGAAACTTGGCACTGTTATGTATAATTAACCCTCTAAGAGAAGAGTGAAAAGAGATGTTGAATTATTCCTATTCTCTACTAGGAGAAGTGTATCTACAATGTCAGATATAAATGTCAGTTGAAAAGCTACCTACAGTCCTGAAGAATAAGGGCTGCTGGGGTGGCCCCACAGCCCTGCACAGGCAGAGGAGGATGTGGCTCTCAGCTCTTGCACATGAACTCAAGAGTTTTGCTTTGAGCAGGAGGTACCGGGAAAATTGAAGTTGGAGCCTTTCTATCAGGTGGACAGGGAGAACACGCCTTGTTAATAGTGAGCAGTGGTTCCAGGGACACGAAAATATTTGAAATGATGGAGAAAATTAAATGAAAAATGGCTCAATCAAAATAGATAGCTGCCAGGGTTCTTCTGTGCAAAACAAGAGATTAATTAAAGCAGTTTGACACCTCAGACTTTCAGTTCTAATTTTAGTTATTCTGTTGAAATACTTCCATGGACGAAAGTATCTTTGTTTCATCTAGCAGACAGTTAACACAGTTGGAGAAAATCATTCTGATACAGTGAACAGTATTTCCCCTAATATTATGACAAATATTATTAAAATGTCCAACACTTTGCAAGGTACAACCTAGAGGCTTGGGGGGTATTACTGCATTTGTTTCATACTGACCAGATGTGGAGACAGCAAGAATATCTCTGGGCATAGCTGAGGACTGTAATAAAAGGATTCATTACTTTTAAGGTTTGCAAGTTCATTAATAGTAAACATTTTTCTTCCTGCCTTTATAACACCAGGGTATTAAAGTATGATATGAGGAAGGCATCTATCCAATCAGAGCTCTCCCTCACTCTTTTGACAGAGCTTGGGTCTCCATTCCACTCTACCTTTTTAACATGTGATAGACCTATAAGGCAGTTACTTCAAAAGCTCCCCAGGATTGGCCTGTGTCCGTTAATCTCACACTTTGGAGGTAGCCCTCAAATCTTGGCTTCCACAGCAGAGAGAAAGAAACTACCAAACGTATTCCAGCACACAGCCCTCATTTGTTTAGGGTTTAGCTATTAGCACTCCATTCACATTTGTCATTTTGAAAAACTAATTTAATTTTTTTAATTAAAAGCATTAATAGTTCCAGGATAGGCTTTTAGCTTTATGGTAACTGGAAAAAAAAAAAAAAGAGCAAGAGAAATTTCCAAAGCGATCATTTACATCCCTTTAAATTCTCGACTATTTCTGCACGGAAAGGAGCACTCTGTGTGTGAGGAGTAGGTTATTTCTGACGGGAGAGAATGGGAAAAGGAAAAGCAGCGAGTGTCAGGTATCCCAACCCAACCTGAGTCCCTGGGTGTTGTCAGAAGGTCAGAGCCTTTCAGCATTGTACTGGCATGTCAAAATACATCAACAAACCATCACACCGCAGGAAGAAGAATGACCTTTCAGTCCCTCATGTTTGGTCTGCGATGGAGCCCTGGATGCAGGGTATGCACGAATGGTTTTCCGAGCTGCTTGACAAATGCAACTCCCAAGGCTGCTTTCAAATGTGATTGCTAAAAGCTGCAGGTTCGTACATTTAGGTATAACTTTCAAATGCACATAACTCACAGTGGGAAGCGAGGGGAGGTTAACTACCCCAAAGTGTGACACGATGCAACTAGGCTGAAATGATTTTATAAATGTTCAAATATGAGGGAGATGGAGGTGGAAGCAAGCATTTAGAAATGATTTTAGCTGCTTTGAGAGTCATCAAGACTGCCAATCAGTGCCGTAAACTTTATTACCGACGTCATGTTGCTCTTATCTCCTTTCTCTCCATGGCCACTAAACTAGAAACATTTCTTCCCCTGTGAAAAAAATCACAACTGTTTCCATTGCAGATTGTCCCTAAGTCAACTCGATCCTTCCCATCACTCGGGACCCCTTCCCACAGAGTAGTTGCCTCAGGACATTTCTAAACAGCTCAACTTAAGTGACTGCTAATGTACATTATTTTCCACTTATTAATTCTTTAATAACACTATTATTCTCCCTACCAGCTCCATTAAAACCCCCAAATTACCTTTGTCTCACTCCCCTCAATTCAACATTTTTATTGATGCTGTGTGTGACGCTGACGAGACTTGCCAAATTCTATAAATTCTCTTGCTACCATTTCTTGGTGCTTAGGCAGTCCCTTTCTTTTTCCATGGCTGCCACTCTAACTTGGGAAACTAGCAGGTTATCTCAGTATGGATGACAATATTCTTCCACCTTCAGCTTCTGATCTCTGTCTACTCTCAGCACGGCTACAAGAAAATCCATTCAAAAGTCAGGACCTGGTCAGACCGCACTTCTATATTACACAGTTTCCTTGAGCTTTCTCTGTGCCTTTGACCCGTGTACTTACCCTCTCCATTGATGCCCTTATACTACATGTGGATACAATAAGGGCATCTCCATCACAGGGTAAGTGTGAGGCTTAAAGTGAACCATACATGTAAGTACACAAAGCAGTCCTTGAGTACAGCCAGGGTTCACTATTAGCTACTTCTATGACGTATGTGTGTTTTGTGTTCTGACCAGATTGAATTAAACCTCTTGAAGACAAGATTGAACTTTGCTTACTTTTGTATGCTCCAAGATGCACGCTCTATCATCTTTATGTAGGGACTCAATAAAAATCTACAGTTTAATCACACATCAATGTCGCTATTACAAATGAACCTGTGCGCTAGAATTTGTTGCAAGAGGGACTTTTAGTGGTGAAGAAAGTGTTCATCTCACCTTTAATGAAAGGCAGTGAGAAGACTAACTAAATATTATACACTACTGTGGAGTTCAATATGGTTTTACCTAGTGGCCTGTTACCCACAAAGATGGCTCCACTTTCCTAACCATAATCAATTCAGAGTGCCTTTAAATTATCACAGCTAAAGCCATCAAGGAAGATCAAAATAGAATCTTATTTACATTAGCTATGAATTTTATGAATCCTTAAATGATTCTCTTTACTAAATGAAGGGACTTTGCTTTAAATGGAAGCATTCTTAAAAGATTTATTTTACTTTTACTTATGTGTATAAATGTGTGTGCTTGTGTGTGTGCATCTGTGTGTAGGTGACCTCAAGGGTCAAAAGAGGTCATTGGACCCTGTGGATCTGGAATAACATGTGGCTCTGAGTCACCTGACATGGGTGCTGGATCCAAACTCAGGTCCTCTGCAAGAGCAGCAAGTACTCTTAACTGCTGAACCTTCTCTGCAGTCCCTGTTGAATTTTTAAATTCATGATCACTTGAACGAGATATTCTATACGGTGTAAGACTAAGTTCCAATTAGTGGGAGTGGTCATCACCACAGCTGCCAGCAACACACAGGAAGGTAATGGAAAAAGGAATTGGAGAAAAGCAGGCAGGGGTTAGCGAGCAGAGCTGCAGAACATGTGTGAGAAAATAAGGGAGAACTAAATCAAGAAACATCCGAGTGTCAGTGGCCCGGGTGGGAGAGGGAGAGAAACGGAATGGAATTCCCACAAATCTTAAAGAGCAGACTGAAGGAATGTAAGGGAGAGGGCAAGGACAGCAGGAGGATGGCTTTTATTAGTGGACAGAAGGAATTCAGAGGTTTCATTTATCTCGAGGGTGGCAAATGGCAAGCCTCTGACTCACTCTAATTACTTGTTGACTCGGGAAATCATCTTCTATGAAGTAGAATGCACATAGTTCTCTGTTTGGTGATAAGAACGAGACATGAGTGGTGACCCACGAATGACTAGAAACAGAAGAGGTGATTGCTTTGCTCACTCCAGTTACTACTTAAGAGACAGTTTCCAGAGAGTGAGAAGAAGCCCGTGGCTCCTTAACTGAGGAACTGCAGCTGAGGGAATGGGAAGAACAACCACCTAGAGTTTACAGAGTGGAGGACCGGAAGTACAAAGCTGGTGAGATGGTTAACTGTGACTGGCCACTTGAGTGGACTGAGAAATGCCAGGACATTAGCAAAGCAGATCTCTAGGGGAGGATTAGATAAGCGCTCACACTTCCTGAAAGGATGGATCCGCTAGCGGATTCACAGTCCGAAGAGTCTACTGGTAGGTGATAGAAGCTGCACAAGGTGGGGCTTGGTTGGAAGAAGTAGATCACTGTGGGGTTCTTTGTAGGGCATATCCTACCTGAAGCCCTTCCTGGTTTTTCTCTGCTTCCTGTCTACCATGATGGGAGCTGCTCTCCCACACCCCTCCTGCCATGATCGACTGAAACCTCTAAACCTGAGTGGAAACAAAACCTTCCCTGGAGTGGCTTCTGTTAGTCACTGCAAGAAAAGTAGTGAATAAAGGTACATACAGTGGACTCCAAACCCGCAAGTGAATCTGCCTCAGCAGAAAGTAATGAATAAAGGTACATACAGTGGACTCCAAACCCGCAAGTAAGTCTGCCTCAGCAGAGTACAGAGAAATGCAGAGATGCAATGACACATGATATCCCTGATCCCATGTGGGGATGTGTTCATGACGCAGGATGCCCGAAACCCAACAGGGCACTGGAGCCAATATGTACCCTGCAGCATTGCCACACATGCCAGCCTCTCCTGTTTTCTTCCCTGGTGCCTCTTTTACATCATTATTCTTATACTGCGGGAGCATTACTAAGTAAAATAAGGGTTCCTTGGACATAAAAAGCAAGATACTTCAACAGTCAAGCTAACAGTCAAGATGGCCTTCCAGTCACTATGGGCAGGTAGGGTGCACAGGGGGCATGCACTGGACAAAGGGGGATGGTTCACATCATGAGCAAGATGGAAAGGATGGGGTGAGATTCTACCTTGCCACATAGAGCAGCACACAATTTAAACTTATGTGTTGGTTAGTTCTCAAATTTTCTATTTCCTGCTATCATACCATGGGTCTTGGAAACCAAGGAGGACAAACTCCGGATGAGGGAATACTATACAAAACTTGAAAAATGCTCAAAACTAATGGAAACTCATCTGACATTCACAAGATGTCACCGAAAGACATAAATACATTTTCTTTTACAATGGATACAGAAAAGAGATAACAGTGGTCTGAACAGTAAAGCCAATTCCACTACATATAAAAGAATTCAAATTTACTGTCTGGCTCAATTGAACGAAAACATATGCCAATAACAGAGGGCTTCAAATATTGGGAAACAAAATAATTTGTGAGCCAAAAGAGAGGTCAACAGGTCAGTAGGGTGGAAGATGCTTACAATCCTAGTCCTTATGAGATATACAGGCAGGAGGACTGTGAGTTGTAGGCTAGCCTGAACTACATACATAGTGAGTTCTAGGGGAGCCTGGCTGTATAATAAGATATTGCCTCAAGAAGCCAAGCCAAAACAACCAAAAAAGCAAGAAAAGTAGAAAATCCATGGATCTGAATAAAAATAAAAACTGAAAGCACAGTGGGGGAGCCCTGTAGGAGAAGACAGAGCTGTGACAAGAGGACACAGCAGCACCCAAGTGCCTACACGAGGAAAAACCTCAACCTATCAATATCGTCTTCCATCCCAGAAAACTCAGGAAAGACAGATTGAAGCGGAAATTAAGGGAAATAAAGGAAATGAGTAGAATCCAATGAAAGAGAATCCAATCCAAAGAATCCAAAAGAAATCCAAAGAAAAAATATCATTATGTAAACAAATAATTTGATCAAATATTCATTTTTTTGGGGGAAAATAAGAATCAATAAACTTTTAGGCAGATTGACCTGGAAAAAACAGAAACAAAGCTCAGTGGGACTTAAAAAGGTAGTATAACAAAAGTCGACAAGTATTAAAATAGTAATGGACTGTTTTAAGCAAGTTTACTCTGGTACATTCTACAACTTGGTAAAGAGATAAGTTTTTTGAAAGACAAAGTCCTAAGTTCACATAATAAATACAGATAGATAAGTGGAATTCCTACGTCTACTGCACTGATCTCATAGTTAGAAAACTTTTCAACAACATAACAACAATATACCTCAGGTCCAGATGGCTGGGCAACTGTATTTGAAACTTAACAATACTGACAAGTCTTTAAAAGGTTTTCTGAAAAATGAAGAAGAAAAACTCATATTCACACTATAACACCGGTAACCCTGTAAATATCAAAACTTGACAAAGGATTTAAAAAGTAACCCACGTCTCTAGTGCTCATAAATGCTATTGCAAAATTAGTGAAATAAAACACAAGTTATATAAAAACTTATTGCTTGCTGACTAAATGTACTTTATCTCAGGAATGCAAGATCGGTTTGACACCCCCAAATCAATCACTAGGCTTGGTGTAGGCTTGGTGGAACCTGGAGAGAAGCTCTCCAGCAACACATCTTCATAGAAGTGTTTTGAAAAATATCCAACACCCAACTTTAATTAAAAGCCCAGAAAATTAGGGATAGGAGGGAGCCTCCTCAATATGATGAAATACTTGCAAGACCCGAGAGTTAACATCTTCGTAGTAGAGTAACTTCCTTCTGAAATCTACAACAAAGTAGAGATGTATGTGTCACCCTCAATCATGTTGTGCAGGGACTCTAGCTAGCACAATAATGTAATCAAGAAGGAATAAAGGTAAACAGATTACAAAAGAAGCGGCCGTGTCTCCAAAGTCAAACTGATGGCAAATAAGTATATACAAAATTCTAAATGTAATATCAGAAAAATGCAATTGATACCATGGTGAGGTGTATTAGATAAGTATTAGAAAGTCCTATGAAAAAGACTGAGCATATCAAGCGATTGGGAAGACAGAAAGCATACACAGCAAGCAGTCAGCCTATGGGAATGGAGAAAGGCATAATCCTTGGGGGACAACAGATTAATCATTTCATAAAACAAAATAAACCCACTGTATGCACCAATCATTTTGTTTGTAGGTATTTACTTAAGAGCAATTCAGTCATATAAAGGTTTTTGTTTAATTGCTTATCATACTTTTATTGTTAATAGCCAGAATTAGAAAAAAAGTGTGTACCCACAGGTTAGTGGACACAAATACTAGTTAGTACAGGCACAGCAACTGAACATGCTCTAGAACTACTGGCAATTCAGCAACAGGAGTGCATCTTGCAATAACTGGGCTGTGTTTTTTTTCAAAAGCCAGACAAAAGAATAATAGCTCCATTAATAGGAAATACCAAAAAATGCACATATAAAAAGTTCAAAAACATATAAAGTAAAACAAAGCCCTAAACTAACTAAATAAAAAGAAAAAGAGAAAAAAAGTTAAGAAAAGGAAGGAAGGATAATACAAAACAAAACAAAAAGAAAGACGTTACAAAACGCAAACTAACCGATGCTAACAACGGCAGGCAGTGGCGCCTGGCCAGGGATCGCTGAAAGGGTCTCTGAGAAAAAGAATTGTGAACTCCGAAGGGTGCAAGTCAAACTCAGCATCTACCATGTGATACTTTCAAACTTACCCAACTATATACTTCAAATATGGGTACTTTATGTCAATTGTACCTGAAAACAGCTGTCTTAAAATTATTTATTAAAACTGGCATTTTATTTGGAGCAAATTGTAATTCAGAATAAAATAGGAACTCTACTTAACTTAAACATTTAAAAATATATACTTCCTAACAAATAGTCTTTAGCCAACTTGTCTCCTGAATTTAAACTGATCACTGAAATTAACATCTGGATCATATACAAATCAACTCCTTGGTTCTGTGGCTTTGAACTCCAACAATTCAGGGGTCACTGTATTCTGGAGATGTGGGCAAATGGCAGGCTTTTATACCGACTCTACAGATTCATTCTGAATACAGTAGAAGGCTCTTGAGCAAACAGAATACCTGGCTCATTGTGTCCATCCACACAGAGGTGGGTCCTCAAGCTTCATGTGGTGGAGAGGTTTTCAGCTGCAGCTTAGTGTACTCATTAACCAACACATTAATCTCTCCAACACTTCTCACCGAGACTTAGATGAAGCTCCATAGTGGACCAAAAGGGCATAGGTATAAAATTCATAGGAAGACCAAGGTTTACGTGCTGTCTCTGCAACTCACTACACTAAGGCTCACTTGTCAACCACTCAAGGACAGAGCTGGCATCTTGAACAACACACTGCCTGAATATATTCACTGCTTCGAACCATAATGACCTAATATGTACGATCCCCCTCCCTCCATTAAGATTCCATTTGGTGGGTTAAAGAGATGGCTCAATGGCTCAGAACACTAGCTGCTCTTGCAGAGGATCTAAGTTTGGTTCCTAGCATGCAGATTGGGCAGCTGACATCTGACACCTCTGGCCTCTATGGGCACTGCACTCACATTCATATACTCATACATAGATACACAATTCAAAAAAAAAAAAAAAGAAAAAAGAAAAAAACAAGGCTACTTCATTGCTAGCAACACTATCTAAGGTTTTCAAAATAAATTTCCCAGGGCCCAGATGTTGGAACAATCTTTTTGTACACTGTGTGAAGATGTGTCTCTGTCCTTCCTCACCTGTCTAAGGCATCTTCTGATTGGTTTAATAAAGAGTCGAACATCCAATAGATAGGCAGAAGAGGATAGGCAGGACTTTCGGGGAGAGATGAGCTCTGGGAAACAATCTGATGTGCAGGAGATTCGCCAGCTAGATGCAGAGGAAGTTGGATTTATGGTACTGAGGAGCGGTAACAAGCCATGTGGCAGAACATAGATAATATAAATGGGTTAATTTTAGTTTTAAGAGCTAGCTGAGAACAAGCCTAAGCTAAGGCCAAGCTTTCCTAATTAATAAAAAGCCTCTGTATCATTATTTGGGAGCTAGTGGTCCAAAGAAAGACTGGCTACACCCAGACCCAATCACAGCAATGAAATCAGTTCTCCCAGAATAAAGTGTATATCCATATGGACGAAATGCTTTCTTCCCATGTGATAGGAATACAAGGTGAAGTTTACATCCATTTCAGCCTGCTCGTCATGCTTCTAGAATTCACGACAGAAGGGATCTTTGCACAGAACCGTGTCAGCTGTTGGATCTAACCCCACTGCAGCCCCTTTCTCTCAGCAGACTGCCATCTTTCTCTCACCTGTCTGTGTGCTCAGATCATGATGGCATGTTTGCATTCTCCGACGACCACTCAATCCTTTCTTTGTTGATTTGGTTTGACATAACATTTCTGAACCCTGAATGACACAGATGAACTCCATTACGTGGGCTCAGCAGGAAGAGCTACCATGTCAACACTTCATTCTTCCCTGGATTTGTGAAACTGGTCAACATATTTCCCTCAGAATGCTCTTCAACATGCTTAAAGGTAGCAATCAGACACATAGGTACCCAGATAAGTAAAGAAACTGTGACCCACGGACATTTCCTAACATACTTGTTTTTTTTTCTTCCCTTTTAATCCTTTGTTTAAACTCTTCCCAATCTTGCAACAAGCACGTCTTTGTTGCAAACCCCACTTGAAAGGCCTAAGACTACATTTCTATTTCTATGCTCAGCTCAGCTTCTATAGTCACCATTGCAAACCATGAACGATGGTGCACTGTGCAAACTCCTTGCTGGGGAAAGCCTTGTGATTTAAATTCCAGGTGCAGATGAAATGGTTTGACTAGTCTGAGAAAACATTCTCATGAAGGGACTAAGTACACAGAAAACACTTTCCTCATCTTTATCAAATATTTTGAGGTTGCTCCAGCTAATCACAGTGTCCAGTATTTGTCGAACAATGGGACGTCAATAGCTCACAAGCAATTCCACTATGAGAGATGGAAAGGCAAATTATTATATTTTACCTTCACAGAAGTCCTCTCCAGCGCATTGGCTAATTATTAGTCAATCTGTCTCTAGTTGCTGATGACTGCTTGTTAGTGTACCACGGCAGCGCCTTCTGAGGCTGCCGTAATTGAAGGTTTGCACGAGCTTCTATTGTGGAGGCCCAAACTCCAACTTACGACAGATGTGATCAGCCTTGCTTTTAACAAGACTGAAATAACTGGAAATCTGTGATTTGACTAATTGCAGGCTTCCTGAAAGTATCTTAATACAAGAAAAACTTTGGCCATCCTCTAAAACATACCTTCTTTAACTCTAACTGCCTGGCGGCCTTGTTCCAAATGCCTTCTCTCAGGTTATCGCTGACCAGAGAAAGCAATCACCAGACCATGGAACAAATAACTGATCTTTAAAAAGCCATGGGAGGGAAGAAATGAACTCAAATCAATTTCTGTGGCAGAAGGTATTAGCTTAGCATTGCCTGTAGGAGAGTAGACTCTCTGGAGCCAAACACTCAAAACTCTGACAGATGGAACCTGGCTCTTAATCTCTGTAGAAGTACAACAATGTGATTAACGTTCTATTTCCTCTGGTACTCATCTCCACATACCTTAATGTCAGTGCACAAAAGGGCTTTGGGAGATGTACGCATTCCTTCCTTTGGTACTGTCCCTCAGATCCAGTCAAGATGGGTCCATGCCAGGAACATTAAGCTTAAAAAATGCTCTGGTCCCATTCTGTCTGCATCCAGCTCACACAGTGAGGATTCTATATGGCCAAAAGAACCTGACCTCTGTCTCCCAACCCCTTTTAGGTGGTACTCCACATTGCAAGGACATCAAAATGTGCTAATTAGGGAGCCAAGATACTCCTCCCAGGGTTAACCACTGGAGTGTACACCTCTGCCTGAGGGCAAGGGTTTGCGGAAATGTGCATGGGGTATGGCTGTGCAGGTTGGGTTATGACTGACAACTTTCAGGTGAAGTGAAAAGAGGGATAAGACAGGGTAGTGGGGCTACCTGTACTGCTACAAACAGCCTGAGACTACAAGGAGTATGAGAATTCTTAACATCAATTTCAACTTGCAAATCTTCCAGCACAATAGAATATGTTATTTCAGGTCTGTTGACTTTATGGATAATTGAAATGCAGACATGCAGGAAGGAGGCTTCCATTCATCTCCTGCCCTAGATCTCTCTCTTTCTCTCTTTTTTTTCATCTCCAAGGAAACTACTGATTGTTCTCTACTAGGTTTTTAAGGCATTCCATGTCAAATTTCAATCCAGAGAAGTCAAAAATTTTGGGAAAAGAAGTCATCAATTTAAAGCTGGGTGAGAAGAACTACAACTGCAATCCCACACTCAAGGGGCTTAGACAGGGGGATTACCATGAGCTCAAGACCAGCCTGGGCTACAGAGTAAGATCTTTCAACAAAACAAAACAAACAACTATAAATATTTATCTGATAAACTTTACAAAATGCATTTGCCACGTGGTTACCTTTCATTGCCTACTTTAAAATCATATAAAATAGTTATGATACTTCTCTAAAATAAGGCTGTAAAAGCTTTTTCATCTATAAAGTATATAAAAATGTTTTAGAATATTGAGACATTTTCCACTGTCCTGAGGATGGCATTTTCAAGAAAAAAAATGCATCAATTATGGTTTAATGTCACTATGTCTCACATAATCCTTAACAGTTGATTTAAATTATTGTTGCCTATTAAATATGAGTATATCCATCACACAGTCATGCAATGAATAACTATCCACTGATCACCTACTGTGTGACAGGCATTCTGCCAATCTCTGAGCATTTAAAGATAGATAAAACAACTAGATAGCATCAACTCGAAGAGGGTGGCAAGCAAACACCAATTATAATGTTTGATAACTGTTATGGAACCATCAGCAGAATACAGGCATGTGTCCTTCTGAAGTCAACCAAGCTGAGCACTAAAGTTACCTAAGGCGTTTATCTGTCAAAGAAGGCGATTCAAAGCGTCTGATGTGAATACCTTTAAATTCCACCAGACAGTGACACACAGGACAAAGACAGAGGAGGATTAATATCTGTTGACTGCCAGCAAGTATGAAAGTGCTTCGCAGGTATTAAATAACTGACAGTCACAGTGTGAGAACGGCATTAGTAATTCCATTCTCTTGAGGAGAAAACAAGGGGTTCTGGAGGTAAGCAAGCTGTTTCCAGGCATGAGACCAGCATAACCTAGACTCAAGCCCAGTATTCCTTCCATAGCTTTAAGAATGACTACTGTGAAAGCCAAGTTCAAGTACACAGAACCTCATCATTTCCAGCCATCAGCTTAGACGGTCTCTGAAAAGCTTACCTATAAAGTGCACCTTTAAAACTGATGCTCCTGATGACAACGTGCCTGAAGACACCAAGAACAGCAGACGGCCCAAACATGTGTGTGAGTGCCATGCTCTTAATCAGCAGTTGTTGGACACTGGTCACCATAGCATGTGGGGCTCTCTTTGTTAAGTTTTGCATTTTCCTGCTCCTTTGATGGGTAGTATGTTAGAAGCAAGCACAAAATCTGGCCTTTAACTGCAGAATTCCTTTCCTCCTCTATCTGCCAGCTGAATATGAAAGCAGACTCAACAATGCAAGTCAAATTGTCAAAGAACTCACTTCACAACGACAGGAAGGAGGAGAAGGCTTCTGAGAGTTGGTTTCATGAAGAAATGTCTTCTGGTAGCACAATACTGTTTGCGATTGTATTACTGACCCAATGCTTCTTCTCAGCAGCTAGCTATTTGACTAGAGAGAGGTAGAAGGGAGCATGTTGAGGAATTAGTCAAGGCTCATATCAAAACAGGGGCTGGAAAAGCAGCAAATGTTCTTCAGACAGAATTGAAGTCTTTTAAAGGTGAATTAAGACAAATTGCTAAAGTTTGATATCAAAGCAATGAGAGAGAGAAGAGATTTCAACAAAACAGTATAGAATGGAGTATGCTCTTGAAGAGTTTCACACAGCAGTTTTCCACTACTTTCTACTCATTCATTCATTCATTCATTCACTCACTAATTCACTCATTCATGGAGGGTTAAAGCCCTGTAAGGAGACAGAACTGACTGAGGAGTTAACATAGTGGATTGGGTGGTCAAGGATGTCCTTCCAAGGAGGGGATATGAGCTGAGCTCCGAATATCACATGAAGAAAGTTAAGTGGAGAACCAAGCAAAGAAGCTTCCAGACAAAAAGAAGGAACCAGAGCAGGATGTGAAGTACAAACAAGGAACAAGATTCAAGGAAAATCAAGAAAATGGGTGATAGGAATCATAAAAATAAAAAGGGCTCTTTGCTGTGGGATGGTCTGTATGTCAAATTGCTCTGATTGGTCAATAAATAAAACACTGATTGGCCAGTGGCTAGGCAGGAAGTATAGGCGGGACTAACAGAGAGGAGAAATAAAAGAAGAGGAAGGCAGAAGGAGTCACTGTCAGCCGCCACCATGACAAGCAGCATGCCGGTAAGCCACGGGCCACGTGGCAAGGTATAGATTTATGGAAATGGATTAATTTAAGCTATAAGAACAGCTAGCAAGAAGCCTGCCATGGCCATACAGTTTGTAAGCAATATAAGTCTCTGTTTTTACTTGGTTGGGTCTGAGCGGCTGTGGGACTGGTGGGTGACAGAGATTTGTCCTGACTATGGGCAAGGCAGGAAAACTCTAGCTACAGCTCTTAGGGAAGAGGTATGTGTATCTACTACTGGGCTGGAGTGGGGTGGGGCAGATCATGCAGAGGGCCCTGAGGACCAGAGAGGAGTTGGAATTTTATTTGAAATGTGACAGCAAGGCACTGAAATGTTTTGAGCAGGAAAATGACATAATATAATTGATGTTTTCCAAGTCTGAGATATGAAAAGCTGACCACAGGACTGTAAGACTGTGGACCTGAGGAAATCGGTTTTGAAAGCTAGAATAATTGCCCAGATGCTAACAGGTGATAAGGCAAGAGCAGGTGAGACGGCCATAAATACACAGTTTGAGACACGGTGAAATGGACCTGTAGTAAAACTCAGATTTGTGAACTCAGTGCAAACTGCGGCACCACTAGCTGAACTGAGGATGGATAGAAAAGTAACAAGCTCGAAGGAAAACAATTGAGAGTTTAGTTTTATGCATGTCAAACCTAAGACACCTAGTAGATACCATACAGCACAGGCAGGAAGTCATCTCAGCCAGTGTTAGAGCTGGGTGTCAACATTAGCAGAAACCAATGTACCACATGAGTCAATGAAATATCTGAGGGACTACCCATGCAATGGACGTAGATAAAAGAAGGGTGGGCACCGAGTCCTAGGGCCCTTTTACCTAGAGGCCAGAAGAAGAACAAGTGCAAGAAAACAAGGAAGCTTCTCGCATAGAGGGGAGAAACACAAAAAGAAAAGACATCATGGAAGACAAGAAAATCAAATGTTTTAAAAAAGATGGAGTAAATGACCAGCTTTCAGAACTGCTGAAAGCTAAATAAAAACACTGTATTACGAAACCCAGCCTAAGTGGACAGAAACTGTATTAAATTATTGGCTACTCATGCTCCCTTCAGCCAATGTCAGTAGCCCACAGGTTTCCCATGGAGGTAACTAGATTATTTGATGTGCCTCGGAATGGTGTGAGGTGAATAGTAGGTACTCAATAGCTGCATGGTTTTAGAATGACAATGTGATTTTGGCCTTTTAAGTTGAGCTTTCTTATTGGAAACTGAACTTCTATTTGTTCTTCAGAAAAGATGTGACCAGTTCCAAAGAGGGGAAACATAGTCCCAAATGCACAGTGATTCACATGACCAATTGTTTTTAATCCTTTAGTAACCTAAACTTAGGCGATTTGATTTTCTTGTCATTGCTTTCCCTATACGATCAAAAATGATGCTTTCTTTACTATTTCAAACCCATCAGAAAATCGCTAAAAATCTAAAATTCAATTTGCTCCATTACTGCTAATTTGAATAATGGCTGAATAAAACACAGGAAACGCTGAAGCAGCATTGATTTCTAAAACATTTTGCACTTCCCTCCTCCATCCCTGTAAAGTAAAGCTTGGATGCTACGCACAATTACACAAGAAAATCAAGAAGGCCATTACATTCAGCATTTTGTCATGATCACTGTTACCATGGCGAAGAGTAGGCGTAGTTTAGCACAGCTGCCAGGGGCGAGATCTGCTGGCCTTTTGTAAAGCTGAGTAACAATATAATGCCAAATTCGATAGCCTCCCACCCACACCCCACACTGTTGCCTGCAGATGCTACCATCTCCTTCTTTAATAATCTGGGCATGTGTCATCTTAGTACTGTATTCTTCCTGTTGGCCAGTGACAAAGGAGCACAGTTAATCTAGAAAGGTTGCCACGTGACCCACCTCTTGTTTTCATGGAGGAAAACCCATGGTGTGAAAACAAGAGTGCAATCATGAAAAACCGACGATTCAACAGTTGCACTGCAGATGACAATGACCTGTGTTAGAAATGGAATGGATGGAGGAGAGAGAAACACAGGCCTGTGATAACTAGCAGAATAGCACACTACTTCCTTTCTTTGAGTTTCAGTTTAGTTATCTATAATAATGGGGATAAAAGTAACTTCCTGTCTGGGAAGATGGCTCAGTGGAAAAGCATTGCTACACAAGTGTGAGGACTGGAATTCAGATCCCCAGCACCTAGGTCAGAGCCAGACAGACATGATTATTGGCTGTATATCAGCCATGGGGTGGGGGAGATGTGGCACAGAGATGAGATCCCCAGGACAAGCTGGAATCAGTGAACTCTAGTCTCAGTGAGAAACCCTGCCTCAGTAAATAAAGTGGTGAGTTACTCTGGAAGACCATTCAGTGTCAACTTTGGTCCCTCACACCCACACTTACACATATGTATATATCCTCATGTATTCACATGCACCCATGTACTATAGACATGTCTACACATATGTCCCCCCCCCCACGTAATCTCTTTGTAAGGACTAACTGAAATAACTTTCAGGTCCAGGCACACAGCAGGTATCTGATACATCTGTTTCTACCTTCACCCCTTTAATTGTGGAGATTTCCATCTCCTCAAGATGGTTACAGAATTTCATAGGTAAACTGTTTGCTACAGTTGTAATTTAAATCATTTTCATCTTTCATATGGTTTGGATACTGTCTTCAGAGACTGAGAATAAATTAATTTTTATAGTCTAAAAGGAAGCATAAATTCCACATCAAAAGGATAAAAATCCAGTGTCTATATCATATTATGCACCACAGCTTGTTATCCGTATTTTAAGTGACACTAATGTAATCACTGTAAAGCAGGAAATAGACTATACCAGTTTTGACCTTAAGCACAGATTTTAAGTTTTAAAAAATGAAGCAACATCATGAAAGCAGAGAAGTTTAAATTATCTGAAATGAATACATTAATCAGAGTCTATATTTACTAGGGAAAAAAAGGCTCCTAGCATTTTTACCAGCTAAACAAAATATTTTTTTCTAATGAGACGTCAGCTGAGTATCGTTTATCTTAAGAGAAAAATAATGGGACCTTACCTATTCCAGTAGCTCCAGAACTGGCCATGCAGGTAGGCGTGGTGGCTACATTCATCACCAAATGAGGCTTTGCTTTCAATCCAGTGAATTATGTGCCCTTCCACAGCTAAGGGACAAAGCATTACTAATACACGGCGAAGGAGAGGGAAGATTGAAAATCCTCAGCTATGCACTGGCCTCTCTATGCTTCACATTAATGAGCAGGGCTTTAGCCTCTGCCATTCACTGAGGGTGTAATTATAAAACAACACTTTGTGGGAGTTCATTGCCAGGCACACTGGGGCCACAACCTCACCTTGTCATCCTCACCCCATTCTTCAGAACTCCCTTTCTTAGTGCTCAAAATGCTACTTTGTAGCTTGACAAGGGACATGTCAAGCAGACCAAAGTGTGCCTAGCTGCCTGGCAAACCTATGTTTTAAAATTTCAAAATTTAGAGAAATGAGTTGAAAACGGCATCTCAGAAAGCGCCTTTGGGAGGCATGCTCATTGCTCAAGTATATGGAAAAGTGTTGAAGAACAGACTTCTTCTGAAGTACGTATGAGATAATTTAAGATAATCTTTTCCAACAGTTTTACCCACTTCAATATGGTATTATAAAGATAAGCTACTCTGAAAACATTTGCTAATAGCAACACGTGAGAAAATATACACCGATACCCCCTCTATACACAGATGCATATCAAGCTCAAGGACTTACCAACTGGCACCTGTAAAATGAAGTCTGGTGTTTTGTCATAGCCCTTTGCACGGAGCTGATCTTCATCTGCAGGAAGAACAAACACTATCATTTATTGCGGCACTCCATTAAAAAGACAGCAATATAATTGCTTTTCTTTCTTAAATATGTGTAAAAATTACTAATGCAGCCATACGTGTCTTTCTTACGTGTGCAATGCCGTGTCAGAATAAATGAATTTTCTTCGCAAACCTGAATCAGAGATACAAGAATGCTTCTTTGTCCTTTTTGCATTTTTATGTCTTTATTATAAACATCATTAATCCAAGCTGTCAGGAGCTACTTTTTTTTTTTTCCTTTTGGTAATTGAAAATTCTCAAAATAAATATACTTACCGAAGGAAAGAAAAGGGATCTGCTAGTGTCAGCCGTCAATATTGACAGTTTACAGTAAGGCAGAAGTACAGTGGCCTTTGTAATCAGGAAATAAATGCTTCCTTAAAACAATCAAGAAACTCTATAGTTTCAACTGATAAAACTATTCCCATACATACGAAAAGGAGAAAAACGTGAGATCACCACAATTAGTTATCTTGCTTAATTCCATAGGTATACAACTGTTTCTGGCAGTTGAGAGCTTGACAGTCTGAGTATATACTTCTGAAAAGCAAACAGGCTTGAAGATATTTCCCCTATCTTTTCAATGTCTTCTGTAAATATCAATAATCCCCATTGGAAGGGAAGAAAGCAGGGAAACAGGAACCCAGATAAAGTTTGAAAAACTAGCAAGGTGCTTGATTTAAAAAAAAAAAGAAAAAACAAAAAGAAACCTCTCAGTATTTTCTAAATGCTGTCCTTGACTTCTAATGGCATTACAATGTGATTTCTGAAACGGAGAGTTCTCCATTAGATTTTGGAGTGACCTGGTCATTCAATTCCAGGCCTGGCTTTCTGTCTTCACCCAACCTCAACTAATGGCTCAACCAAGTAACAAGGAAGGCCGAGTGGTCTCTTCACACCTACTGGGCTGTTGACATTGTCATGCATCCCACTGGCCTTCCTGCATCAACTTTGATTAAAATTAATGGCCCATTCCCAGGGTTGGGTAGCTTATTTCCAATCCATTTGTCAGCCCAAGACAGTGGTTTCATGGCCAATGTTGAGAAGCTCTGTTTCAGAGCATTCTTGTGTACATCCTGAAAGGTCAGCATTTTAAACATAAATAAGCTTTAATGAGAAGACACACATTAAGTAGATATCAAAGTGGAATGCTGTTAGAAGTGGGTATCTTCACTCAGAGTTTTGAATGCTTGATGCCAGGATTCAGAATAGTCTTCTCTCTTGGAAATATCACAAAATAAAATGAAATAAAATGTCAAGCTGTTGAAATAAATACAAATCAAACTAGGTTAATTTTAAAACAAAAGAATTTGGAAATTGAACTACAGAAATGGACTGGCAAAGTCTCTAGCCTTTAACTTTACTCTGGCCATGAAAAACGTTAATAGAAAAGGTGTTTATTGGAATCAACCCTAGTGTTTTGAGTGACATTTTAAAGAAGTGAGGAATAGTTTTAAAAGCTGGTTGGCATTTAAAAAGATAGATAATATCTCATTAAAATTATCCTACCTTCATCAGCCTTTGCAGATGTTAAAATTTGTTTCAGAAAAAAAAAAAAAAACATGATTATGTTTCTCACAGCAGCTCAAAACAAACCTTCAAAGGTCACCAAGCAAACCACGAGTGCAGTCAAACTCTTGAATCCCTGACCCCCACTCTGCTCCCTGCACCAAAGTCACTGAAGTGACTGTAGGGTTTCTGTAACGTGAAAAATTCAAATGCCAAACCCCAAAGCCAAGCCTAGGGGGAACGCACCCGTCTTTTTTGTGGAATTCCAAAGTACCAGGGGATAAAGACTCAGTCGCTCTGTCTGCCTTTCCTCCCTCCTCCTCTCTCCTCCTTCCATGTTCTCAGTATCTACCACGTTGATCCTACAGTAACTGAGCCCAGGACAGCATCTCTACATCTAATAAGAGGTTATTCGAAACAACTGCAATGCCCTTTCTCTGACTTACTAAACCCTCACTGCCATAACACCTCCATACACTACTCTCCATGTAGTGGTTCCCAAACCCATCCACATTTCCCTAGGGAGGGAGGGAACAACCTCAAGTTCAGAGTGTAGCCAGAAGCACTTGTGAACAGGCAGCTCACTGTGCTGGGCCTCCGGGAAGGTTCTGTCAATCATCACTCCACTTAGTACCGTGAAGGCCAGCCTATCTGGCCCAGCTTCCCATCTTTTTATATTATGCTTCTTTCTTGGCCCTTAGATTCCCAAGGTGTTCCTAACATTAGAACACTATCTAAACTTCTGGGTATAGACTTAAAATTTGGTTGGCACACTCCATATACAACTCAGAGGTCGGAAGCTATGAGCCTTGCTCTACTTTTAGTTCTTCTTTGCACCCACTCTGTGTGGGCTCCTCTGCAGTGATGACGCCAACAGGCTTGCACACACTGATGTTGTTACTCTGAGAACCGGACTCTCTCTCTGCTGTCCCTCTCACTACCAGTATATTCCCCACAGGGATTTGATATCCAGAAAGGACCCTGAAATAATTAACAGTGCATCTTAGACAATATTTATGTTTTCTACGACGCCTACCTGCCTACACAGGTGATTCTTTCTCTCAGTTTAACTCCCTGGGCGTTAACAGAGCACAGAGGCAGTGAGGTTGGTTCAAAGTTGGAGGTTTCTTTTGAAATTCCTGCTGTTATTACAAACGTCTGTGCCTCATCTCATTGCAGTTGGGAAGGATAAAAGTAACCCCTTTCCTTCATGCTTTGTTCTTTCATCACTGGTGTTTTAAGTAATGCCTCCCTTATCTGGTCCTTAGAGTTGGGCAGAGTCTCTCCACAAACCCATTCCTTACCGGGGACTATGCTACTATTGGGTAGCCATGATCACATTCCTACTTCTCATCTGGCTACTGATCTCTGCAGATTTCTCCTCTACGACAGACAGGTGTGCAATCTACATTTTCCCCAAGAACCATGCATTTCATATGGGTTTTTAGGCTTTACACATACTTTAGCTAACTAGTTACTTAGGATTCTTGACTCTCCCTAGCTGAAACCGGATGTCTGAAATATATGTTGTATCCTCAGAGAAAAAGGGTAATTTGCAAAGAGAGGAGAAAAAGTGAGGGCTACGATCTGAACTTGCACTTCAGCACCCTCGCCCCACCCTGCCTCTCAGCCTCACCCAGTGAGCACAGCAGATAGGGAGAAAGACTCTTCTAGTCAAGGCGCATACATAAACCTATGCATTTCACAGCTGCAAAACTCAGGAATCTCATGGTGCAAGGTTTAATCACCAAAATAACTATAAGAATATTATCACTTAAAAGCACACTTGTTAGCCCTCATATCTACAGAATAAAGAAGTATAGATCATCAGAACCTCATGAAACAGTATTTCTGCACTAATAACATCTTAGAGACGACCAGTCCCACATTCTAATTTATATATCCTAAAAGAAGCCCAGAAAAGTTAAGTTGTTCACCATGACCTGGACTTCTCAGAGAGCAAAGAGAGAGCCCATGACAACCAAGTCTTGTTTTGTCCCCACAACTCTACAGCATTCTTAATTATGTCAATATTTAATCTGGATCATGTGTGATATTTATGAAGAGTGAGGGATGCTCCTTTTCCTCTTGTGTGATTGGTAGATGGCCACCTGTCTGATACTACCTGGAGGAACCGAATAACCTTAATTTTCAGAGCATTGGTGGTCAACAAAACTACATCCAAAGAAGAAATGGAAGTTCATTTTAAAAACTACATTTAAATACTATTATTTCAATTATACAAAAACACCACAGGTCTGTTTATTTTTACATTGCCAGGCCTGTTCTTAGGTGATACTGTAAAGAGGGACTAGATGTGGGTAAAGAACATTGTGAACATTTACTTTCTCTGTCCTTTGAATTATCTCCTTGAAATACCCAAAATATCCAAAGCAATTAGTTACTAATTACACAATTTCTTTGTTTAAAATAAAGGATTGAGTTTTAGTCAGAGAACAAGCAAGACACATCTGAAACTAGTTAACATATACTTAAGAATCATACTCAAGACTACTAGAAAACGTTCTCTTTAACCTGCACTGTTTTATCAAGATCTTTAAACTTAAGAAATATATCATTTCATAAGAAACTGTGTAAAATTCCAGTTTGCAACATCTGAAAATGAGAAGGAACACTCTGAAGCGACCCGTGATTATAAAATAAAACACACCAAATGATTTTTAAAAAGAAATCCTTTAAGACCTTGTACATAATTACTAAATGCACGGAGAGCCCAAAGTCATGCATCCATTCAAATGAAAACCACAGCTTATCTCTTCTACTCTAGTATTTCATGCGCTTGGACCACTTCCTTTTGAAGCCTTCTTAATTCAGTGCTTAGAGCTGTGACCTTTCTTCTCTGTACGTTCCCTGCGAACAAGTCTCACAGCCTTTCCTGCTGAAGGCATCAGTAGAGCTTCGATAATAGTCGCCATTATATATGCGAACTGTGCAAAGGTACACGGGACACATATGTATTGAATGGGGAGACTTTGTCACACAGAAATGAAATCTTTACCCAACCCCAGATTTCATTACAGCCATTAGTTTCAACTTCTTCCCCCAAAGCCTCTTATCAAAGCCACTAATAAGGACTGCAACGGACTGCTCTGACCTTGTCCTCCCCTTATGTCTTTAGGGGACAATACTGGGGGAACTGAAGTGCCCTACAGACAGGGAACAAACAGGAGGTCAAGGAGATGGAGCAGCAGGAAGAGCGGCTAGGTAGGCCGTCCTGGCTGCCCGGTGTTGTGGAGACTGGAGACACAAACTTCAACAGCACAGCAAATTACTGGAAATCCTTTTGGCCTCATGCTTCAAAGGACAGACAAATCGGCATGGCAGACAAACAAGACACACCCAGACAGGCTACAGTGAGGGCACTAAGTTGTAACACAAAGACAGCAACCCGTTCCTCCTTAAAAAACAAGGGGGCCTGGAAAGTCCTAGAGCCTTCTTTGCCAACCTCAAAATTTTGACAAGTGGTTGAATGTCAGCCTGTCTCTCCCAGCTTTCTTCTGAATTGGTGTCCATGAGAGGCATATTCACAGTTACAAGACATAAAAAGGAGCCCTTTTGAGGCAGATCTGTGCCTACATATATAAATCTGTAGATACTGCCAGACCACTGTGTCAATTCAGTAGTAATAGTACGTGATTTTACTCCAGGTAAGCTGCGGCTCTGGAGAAGAAAGATGGAAACTGCAGTTAATTCACTGTAGGGAGAGACTGTTTCATGTAGCTGCCCTGCAGCTATCCTGCCTGGCATTGCTATCCCACACTGTGATTCTATTAAGTAGTTGGCAAACTGTCCCCCAACCACCCAGCTGAGTCGATACTAGACCCAGATCAGCTGATAACAGAGTCCTTCCTGTGTTTTGTGGTTGTTTTTGAGATGACAGGACAACCTTTTCTGAGATTATAATTCTAAGAAATAAACAAACTAGCACCTACCAGTGACCGTCTTTGCTTCTTGAGAATGAAGGAAGCCTTGAGAAGAACGGTCCAAGAAGGACAGAAGGGAGCTATGCGTGACACTGCCTTGTCTTCTGAACTCCAGGCAAAGTTCTCTCTTTGGGAGTGGCTGGGTCTGTATTAGAGCCAATCAGCCCTCTGTGTGTTTAAATGCAATGGCTTGTTTGTATTTCTGCCACTAACAACTAAAATGGTTGGTGGCCAGGAAAGCAGAAGAACAGCAGGCATGTTGTCTAAGCACAGCAACTGGGAAGGAAGGGCCTCGGGCCTGGAGCACGCAGTGCACATCATTACCTTTCTTTGGTGTTTCAGAGAGCGTGTGTTCAAGCAGCAGGGAGGTGCCTATGGTTTCTGTCTCTTAGTTCTAGAGGAAGTGTGCACAAGCATGCTCGAGGACAGTCTCTTCTCGCTGCAATGTCTTCAGAAAGGGGGTGGAACCCTAATCCCCTGTGTCCCTAATAGTGCACCCCTGTCACTTAAAAAACCTACCTTCTTTTTAACCTTCTGATAGACAGGCATTTAAGTGGTTGAGTCCTTATGAAAAATCTAAGTGACTGCTCCCTCCAGCCTATATAATCACATTTTATTTCTAGTCTCTTATTACCGCTAACATCTGCAGGTAAACAATCTTAGCATTCTAAGTCTCACATGCTCCTGCTGCCTATTACTCACCTGAAGTCATAATCCCCTGTTTATCACATCAAGATCACTGCCCCAGCACAGCATGCTTGTTTTAAGGTGGAGAAGAAAACAGCAGGAACAGATGAACTCTTAGAAACAAAGATCCTAATTTCTTACAGCAAGGGACATCCTTCACTAAGCCTATTTGGCTTTACACATTATACCCTCTTTGAGTCCCAGAGAATAATAGACAAATGCTAGAAATGAGCCCATGTAAAATATGCTGGTTTGTCCAAACGTGGGGGGGAGGAATGAGGCAGGGGTAAAGTAAGTGCCTCTCAGGTGTCACTCAAAATAATTGTTAGTGTCTACTAACAGGGTAACATTCGCTGGAAAGAATAAAACATCTCCAGAGCCATCCTTATTAAGCTAAACTTAACAAGAATAAGCACCCAACAGTGGCTGTTCGAGTCACTAATGAAAGTCCCCTTGACCTGGAGACATGCCAACCTATGCTGATGAGTGGTTCATCTTCTGTCTCCAGGACCAGCTCTTTCGTATTTTTCCCAGAGGTGCAAACCGTCTTGTCGCTCCTCACTGTCACCATTTCTTCCCTGCAGTCCACTGCTCCTTCTGCTGAAAGGTCTCAAAAGCCCCCATAAAAGCTAAAATCACCCCCTCCCCTCAAAAGAAAGAAAAACTGATGAGAAGATACAGCATTGAAAAGCATGCTCTCACAAGTCAGTTGGAGACGCAGTAGGTAAAACGTTTTCTATTTTGTTGGTACTGGGAATGCAGTGACTTCAAAAAAAGAGGCCATCAGGAAGGTCACTATACTTCTTGGTCAATTCTAAGATGAGAGCTCTCTGTGCACTTGAACTTGGATATGGGTGGCGGTTCCTGAAATGTTCTGAGACTTTAAACTACTCATTGTTGAGTCTAACTCAGTGACCTGTGGAAAGAACTGCTGATACACAGAGGTCTACAGAAAAACTTCCTCTAAGTTTTCATACTTGAGTCAACTTTTCAAATCCTTCACAGTGTCTTCCCATAAGAAGCACTTAAAAGACCGCTGAGCACAATGGCAAGAGAGTCAACCTGGGGAGTCAAAGCAGCCATCCTGGAAGTCCCAGGGGAATCCTGGAGAAGGGAGCTGAGCAACGTACAAAATTCTATTGTCGTGACTTCAGTAAAAAACAATTTGGGTGACAGCTGTGGCTTTTTAACCTCAAAAATTTAGCTATCAGCTTTTAGTATAGGAATAGCATATTCATACCCCTATTGGTTCTTAGTATAAAAAAAGGAGCTAGAGAGAGCTCCATAGTAAAGAACATGTACAATTCTTGCAAAGGATCCAAATCTATTTCAAGTACCCACATAGGGCAGTTCAAAACAACCTGTAATTCCAACTCCAAGTGATCTGAAGCCTTTGTCCTCTGTGGGAACCTGCACGCATGTACACATACTTACATATGTACACATAATTACAAAGTTTAAACACAGCAAGTGAGAACAACAAACAAACAAACAAACAACAAAAGAACTCAGTGTACAAATCACTAGTATCTTTTACTTCCACTGAGAAGATACTAAGCAGATGCCTGCTAAGTAGGGTACACTAAACAGACCCCCACTTCTCCAGGACAGGAACCAGAGCTCTACAAAAGCAGGACCTTAACTGCTGGATGTCTCCTTCTTACAACAGTACTCATTAGCTAACTTGTGGAATAAATATCACATCTTAGTTGGAGAAATTAAAACTAACTGTCTTATTTCAAATACTTGTATACTATGAAACAGACAAGTTTTAAGACAGGATAAATCCATATGAGTAAATGTATATTTTCAATTCTCAAGACCCTCCCCTACAAATACTCCGTCTTAGGGTGCCTGGTTAAATCCTATGTCATTGAAACTGCTCAGCTAATAGCTGCAAGACAAAGAAATTCAAGACAGAGTTAAGGCTATAGAAATGGTACTTAATTTTCTTTTCTATTGGTGAGAAGTAGAGGTCAGAAAAAATACAATGGGTGGAAATTCTACAACAGAATAAAATGATTCAAGGGAAGTCATATGCTCTAAATTACAAAGAATTAATGTTTAAGCAATAAGCAAAAGAAAAACTGTTTTGTAAAAGGAGTCTAGAACAGAAGTGGAGGAAGGGAGAGGTGGAGGGAGAAAGAGAAATTATTTCTGCCTATTAAGGAATCAAAATGAGGCCAACATTTACAATGTCTGCAGCAGCATTCAAGGACCAGACATGGAGGCAAGAAAGAATATGGTTATTTTAGTGATGTTTATATACTGAGATTTTCCCCACACTTCTTTTAAAATAACCATCTATTTAAATTTGCCTGGTGCAATACTTTGCAGCTAATTAATCACCAAGGAGTTATTTATAAAGTAAAAGAACAATAATTCCACAACAATATTTCATACAAGATTTAGATTTTCAAGTTTTAGCCATAAACCAACATTGATAGGTAAATGCTGCATTAGAAGACTTACAATGCATAGAATAAATGAACACGTTTTTATATTCTGATGAGGAAATAGTCTACACGTAACTACAATTGTTGTATGGACTTGTCCTAACTTACTACTGTTCCTTCATTGTTAACATCAGTTAGGCCTCTTCTGAGAGTATTGTCAGGTGGCTATTTCCTCTGAACTGAAACATCTGTCCTCAAGGGAGGAGACAGTTTTCTGAGACTCAGAAAGCTAACAAAATGCACAAGGCTCGGCAAGTTGCAAGTTCCCCAAAGCTGCTCCCCCAGCTTATAGAAACAGTGGCCAAGGGCCAGGTAGAGGAGATTCCCTTCAGTGGAACTGACTGCATGTCATACAGTGAGCTCTAGCACAGAGCTTTCGAGATCACAGTGGGGAGGACTTTTCTGTGACGCAGTTGCCTCTGAGTCACAAGTGCCTGGAAGTAACTCCAATAAACTCACTGGCTCACTGCTTTAGTCATGACTTGGGTGGAAGCCCTTCTTGTGTGTCATTGATGACCTACCTTGTGTGGTCAATGTTTGTTTAAGTCACACAAAGCAAAGGCACACAACAAAACTGGTACCCTAACAGGGACCACCAGAATCTGAGATGAGTTCAGGGAGGGGCAGTTATACAGTCTCTGCAATGGGAGATAGAGCCACAACTGAGTCTGACCTCAGACAGTGACTCTGAAATGGTTACCCTTCTCCATGTGGTATGGGATGCTGGTTTCCCTCCCAGAGTGGGAGGTCCATGCTCCCTGAAACAGGTGGTGAGACATGCCAGCAAGTGGAAGCCATTTTAAAGGCGGGTATCTTCAGGGGGGATCCTACAGTGCCTGTCCTCCTCTATGTAATATGGTGTAACATACTTCCTTGATGAATGGGGTCTCGAATGAGTATGGGGTTGTTCCCCAAATGGCTGGTAAACTTAACAAGTACATTGCCATGTCTGAAAATAGCACAAATGGACCAGGATCAAAAGCAGGCTGTTGCCGGGGTGTTGCTTTGGACTATAAAACAGGCAACTGAGTCTCAGCTGTTCACTTAGAAAGAACCTGCCCATGGAAGAGTGGAATTACAATGAGAAAAGACACAGGCACAAAAAAATGAAAGATGGGATGGATGTATTAGCTTGTAGCTGTCAGTATGCACAGCAAAAAAGGAATTAGAATAAGCTTTTCCTGGGATCTAAACGATCTAAATAAACATGGAACCCATAGGAAGAGTAAGATAGGGAAAGAGTGAGATAAAAGTCATAGAAGACACCACTCAGGTCCCAGCTTTAATACAGAGGACAAGAAAACATCCAGTTCAGCATGCAGAAGGGCTAGTACAGCAAACTGTAGCAAGCAAAGAGCATTCTATTTCAGAACTGCTTGGGATAGGAAAGCTTTTAAACAAGTCACGGAGGAGTCACCCAGAGCTTGGCTCATAAGGCTGTGGGACATGGAATGGATGACATCCTGAATGGCAGCAAAGCAGAGAAACTGTGATGCAATCACTATGCCTCTTTGAGACTAGAGCTACATGAGCCAAGGAGGCGAGAAAGTCAAGCCCTAATGGACTGGCTCATACAGGACACCTGGCATTATCAGTTGAGGTCCTGTGAATCTCAAAGGACATCAAAGTTAGGATTTAGAAGGCCCAGGAGGCTAAAGAAACTTAGTGAGCTATCGAAGTTGCAAGATTCACAAGGTCAAGGTCACAAATGCAGTAAACAATTGCTTTAAGGTTTCCATGCTCCATTATTACATGTCCTTCCAGACTTTATTCTAATGATGAAGAGATGTTGAAAAAAAATAACATTGGACAGTAAGATTCTCTACTGGGTCACTTATGAATGCAGAGAGAGGGAGTCTGAAACGTCATACTAAGAGAGGAAGAGATTCCTTCTCATGGTGTGACTACAGGTTGTACAGGAAACTGTAGGATGAAGCTTTCCTGAATCTTCACTTGTACTGAGATGGAGTTTTCTGTGATGCAGCAGCCTTTGGGTCATCCATGCTCTTTGCTCTTTGTAAGCAACCATGGCAAACTTAAAGGGTCACGGATTACAACTCGCTTATAACTGTTTGGTCTGTAGTCAGTTCCCTATCTAGGGTGAACAAGCATTTGCTCTTATTCCCTTCAAGAAAACTCACAAAACAGGTATGTTTCCAACAAATAATGCCCTGTATATCTCAGAGCACAAAGGAGTATGTGGGGCCCATCAAACTCAATATTTAAACATTTCTGTACATTCTTGCAATTGGAAACAATTATTTGACCATATTCCAGCACTGGTATTTGTCACTTGAAGTAAATCTAGTCTAACACACTCAATTCCAGTTGTCTAAGATTCTAAACCTAAATTAGGTCACATCTAAACTCTGTTCTTTCTTCCAGTTGGAGTCTGCTAGTCCTCAGGGAGGAAGCATTCAGAAGTTAGGCTAGACAAAGAAATGGACCCGAGGGGGCCTGACTTGTCCACAGACAGATGGTGCCAAAGAATAACACCAATCAGCTCTGAAAAGACGACTACTTAGCTAGTGACTTAAAAGAAAAATTAGACTTGGCTGTGTCCACATTGACCTGCAGCTGAATAAATGGTAGATCACACACTTTATAATATTATCAGAAAGCTATAGTTCTGAAACACACGTTAGAGTGCCTCGTGGGCACATATTATAACTATATTATTACAGCTCAGAGCTGTTACCCATTTCATTCAGCATTATGCATTTTTCAAAGGAAGTTTATTCCCACACTATATTATTTCCATAGGCTCCAGAATTCAGTTGCCCTTCTTATATAAAAATACTTGGCTGTTTCTACTGTTGAAATTTACTAACTGGACACCATTTTCCTAATTTATCAACTTCCTTAAACCTTAATTAGTGAATATTTGTGATCTTTCTCAGCTTCAAAGTACCAACAATCTTGCAATACATCCTTCTCCACTCTCCAGTGGAATAAAAAGCCTGGGCAGTATGAAAAGATCTATTTTAGGTTTTATGGATTTGACTTTCCTTGGCTAATTTGTTGTCCATTTTATACTAAAATTAAGTAATGGAATATGTTTTCCTTTTTTGTCCTTAAAACTAAACTATAAAGGTTCTTCAGTGTCTGCCCGAACCTGCTTACTAGCATGACTGGTGTGGATCTTTTGTTAGTTATCACAGATCCAACAGAGGGAAGCAATGAATGCTTCGTTGGGTGCTTTATGGTTTCCATGCTCCATTGTTACATGGATGTCCTTTCAGCCTTTATTTATAACGATGAAGAGACATTGAAAAGAAAAAAAACACTTTACAGTAAGATTCTCTACTGGGTCACTTATAAATGCACATTTAGGGGGATTGTGAAAAATCATATTAAATCTATGATGCAATTAATATTTGGCATGAAAACAATAAGAGCTTAATATTTTGCTTTTCAATAACAGGACTTTCCTATATGAGGAGATAAACATACCTAACATGAATTTTTCCAAGTATTCTCTTTAATATATAAAGCATTTTATAGACAATATTTCTTTGTTTCTCTCTCTCATAAGGTTTAGATTATGGTTAATATCTCATGACACCAAAAGTAATACTGCAACAGATATTAAAGCATTTTTTCAGCCACTTATTCTATAAAATATTAATTGCAAGCCCGTGCATGTGCTGTCTACATAGGGGATTGAGTAAGAGAGCTCCTGCTCAGGTCTAAATCAATAAAAGATACCATGCAGAGCATCAATCATCATCTTCTCTCCCTTCAGTACATACTACCTGCAGGTGGAAGATTTGAAAACTCTATCTTTAAGTCCCCCTTGATGACACTACATGCTAGAGAACCTGAGCAACACTTACCTAGGAAGGACAGGTTTTTCTTCAGAAGTAAGTCTCTCAGCAGGACTTCATGCTCATAGCCAATAGCACTAGACAGTTTAGTTAAGGAAGTAACACACACAGAAGGGCTGAACTATCAGGAAAATTCTACTTCATGTTAAGCTGAAATGGAGAGTTATGTTAAGTATACAAAAGCCTTCCTACTCAGCTTATGCCTTTGAGGAAGGAAATTTCTACATGCATTTTCCCCTCATTTAAATAAGGTAGCAGAATTTTTCTATAACACATATATTTCGGCCAACAACGATTTATAAATCACTGTGATTTTAATTTCTTTTAAAAATAGAGGAATCACTTAAAATATTCATTAATTTGTATTAAAAAACAGCCCTCCAATTCAATTTAGTACATATTAACTAAACAATCACTGAGTACAAGAAAGAAGAGTAACTAATCAGTCTTTGCTCTAGCTGTTTCCAGTCTTAAGAGTCCTAGAAACTTGTGAGATCCATTTGCCAGTCATCACCTTCTGCTTCACTTACAGAGGTACAAAAGCTGTTGCCTGTGTGCATGTGTATGTGTGTGTGTTATATTTTTAAACACAAGAACAAATACAAATGCACATGAACAGATGCACACAGGAACATATCAACTGTTCCAATGCTTTCTCCATGGCAGACATCATATCAAGTGATTGAAGTATGTTATTCCGTCCTCACAAGTATAAAAAGGCTTGTTTTAGCAGACAGGGAAAGGGACTCAGAGAAGAAACCGCAGGAAGCTAGTAAATGTGTGGGAACGCAAAGGGTGAGGGTTGAGAGTACAACCCAGTGGTACAGTGTTTGCCTAGCACTCTTGAAACCTGGGTCCATCTCTAGCAATGAAGGAAAACAAGTAAGAAAAGGCAGGAAAGAGCTCTCTCCAAGGCCTGTGTTTGATCACACTCCTTTCCAAAAGCATCAGAATTATGTAATACTGGCCACTAGTCAATGCTTCCTAAGGACCACAAATGCTTTATGCTAGATCTTTAAGGATTTAGCTAAATGCATAGCCTAAGCCTTTAAGCTAAACACCCTGAGATCTTATTTGAGTCTTCACAACAACTCCAAGAGTAGATAATCTTAGTCCCATTTCTCATTCATATAAAGTAAGGTTTAGAAATGCTGAGGACTGAGCTCAAGGTCCTATGGCTTATAAATACGGAAGGCAGAGGCAAAGTTTGCCTTCTTTTCTGAAGAAAGAGACTATTCTAAGTCTCAAAAAGTGTTCCACTATTCTGGTCCTTCAGACCAATTGAAGGCACTCAGTAGAAACAGTCAGGATCACCTCCTTCACTGTCCACCCCACCCAACCCCACATCGACAAATGAGTGCAGCACTCCTTGACTTACCAGAGATGGCTATTCTGATCATGCATTGCAAGCATTCAACTTAAATCAAAAGGTAACTTCTTTATCACCAGTTTAAAAAAAAAAGTTACCCTACCCTTTATCAATGAATTACAGGTGACTGTCACTAAAATCTCCTAATTCAAGAAATGCAGTCACTTTTGTCCATGATTGAAATAAGGCCAAAGTCACCATCATTGCCCCCGCCCTGTTTTGTTTTTGTTTCTCTTCCAATGCACATGACTGCATTTGTTTAATTTTTTTAACTAGGTGTAAAAAAAGTAAGTGAAAATTTGAAATCGCAGAATTTCACACATTTTCTGAGTCTATTCAAGACATTTGATCTATAAGTCTCAATGGCCTCTCATTACCAGGGTATCCCACATTTTCAAACTAAATTATTTACTTCTTTCCCCATAAGTGTGCTCTCACTTTTGTTGTTGTAAATTATTTACGTCTACCATGTTGAATCATGGAACTGAGGTTACTGATGGTACAGCACAGAAAGCCACAGCCCCGGATGCTTCCTGAGTCCTCATCCCCCTTGGCTGCTCTGTCCAGACCTTCGTCGAACAGCTGTGGCCTAGAGTCCCACACGGGCTAGAAGAAGTGGCTGCTTCTTCACGGAGTTTGCTTGGTGGAAATGAGAGGCAGAGGCAAAGGTATGGGGGTGCGGGGCACATACTACACAAAATAAATAAATAAACAAACAAACACAGCAGGCACCAAAAGGAGAAATAAAGCACCCTGACAAGACATCCTCTTCACCACGGTGACTGGTGTGCCATTTTAGCAAGTGACCACTTTGCTTTATTCTCCAAACACGAATGCCTACAGGTAACATTTTCATAATGGAGTAAGGAGGTTCTGCATCTATTCCATTTACCAAATGTGTGCTTTCTTTGTAAGAAACTGATGTACTTTAGTGAGGGTAAGCAAAGCAAACAAACATTATCACAATGATCAGGACCACACAGAAAAGCATTTCTCACTTACAAAGAAAACCAATCATTTCATCCAGTGTGAAATAAAATAATTCCTGATGATCAGTCTAGGAAACATCTTTGCAAGATTATTTATAGTATATGAAACTGATACCATTTCAATGCAGAGATACAATCAGTCTCTCCACAAACTCCCCAGCCTGTTTTATTTTGCATAGTTACTCCAATCACCAATTTTAAATTTTCAAAAGATATACTTCTTGATTATGCTTTGTTTGATATAGACATAAAAATGCAAGGTCTACAAAATAAAGTTGATAAAAGCAGTAATTTTTACTGGTAATAAGCATAACAGAACTGCCAAAATTGGAATCTAGTCACTGAATACCATTTATATACATACATCATTATATTTATCAATTGAAATTATATAGTCCATTAAATCCTACTGACAATACACAGCCAAAAGAGAACATGAATAATGGCAAAAAATATATATGTATACAAGGAAAATATTCCAGACAGAATTTATAATGCTCCATAAGCAGAAACACTTAGACACTGTCTATAAGGATACCTATTATTGATGTATGGTAGTGACCATGGGGCAAAACTTGTAAATAACCTCACAAGCTATTTTCTTCGCCAGCAATACAGCAATCTAGTTTCCCGTAAGCATCTCAACTATTACTGAAAAATAGCCTCCTGGCATTTACAAAGCAGTTGACTTCATACTTTAGTCCATGCATATATAATTAGAGAGTTATATTTAAAATCAATATGCAATCCTTCAAAAGACATTATGCTTTTAAAACCTTAACTTTAAATTGATTTTTAACTATTTTATGTGCTTTGAAATTAGCATGTAATTCAGCCCTAGACACTCTGAGATGGTGTCAATTGTTATATAAATGTGCTGAAGTTTATCACTGAGGCAATGTGAGGTTGGCCCTCCTACAACTTTTAACACTACCATTAATTTCACACTGAAAATAGAAGCATAGTTACACTTTAGTCAAATAAAAAAGCCAGCTTTCGACAATATCATGGTTTGGTTCATTTTAGTTAAGGGACCAGATCAGAGAATGCATGATAAAAAGCTACGCCCTAGTTACTCAATATTCTTGTGAGGGGGCTCTGTTCAAAGATGATGCCAAATCTTAACTGTGTCTTTAGGAAAGAAAGAAATTTTCTTCTGAAAAAGCTTGAGCCAGGTGTGGAAATATACACTCGCAATCCCAACACAAAGGAAACGCAGGCAGGAGGATCGGGAGCACAAGGCCAGCCTGGACAATAGAGCAAAACCATGTCTCAGAAATGTTTTCCTAACTGTCTCTAAGCCTTTGTGAAACTAGAATTATATAAGTAAATACAGACAGGCACAAACATATATATGCACATGTAGTATGCACACACATATGTGCACATATGAATATGAATACACACATATATGTATGGATATGCACACACATATGTGCATGTGTGGATATGTGCACGCACACACTCAGTTTGCAAGAGAATTCAACAAAAATTCTGACTGCTTATCCCTTAGTCAGAGCTGACCCCTGTGTTATCCCTGCTATCAAAATCTAGCCCAGGAAGGCTGTGTTTTTAAATGATTTCCACCAAAAATTGTGAGTATTGTTTAAGAAAGTACTTTTTTTCCCAACGTGTTATCAAAATTCTCACTGTCATACCATATCATTTATCAATAATCTCGATTGAAATCACTGCCATTCATCCAGCCTAATTTTAAGAAGTAAGCATTAACTCCTTAGGAACCTCAGTGTCTTTAATAACAAATGACTGGACATCTGCTTTCACAGCCTTCAAGTCGGTTCCAAGGGGAAAATTAGCACTTTTTCTCTAAAAATGTTTATTAGGAATCCAGATGACAGTGTGGACTGCAGTCAGGAGCAAAGACAGTCTACTGCCCTTTAAAATGTGGTGGTCTCCGGTGGCATTTTAATAGCATCATTCTTTAAGTCTAGGTTCAAAATTTATTCTAGTACACTCACCTGAATTTGGCCCATTTAAAATGGAACTTTGTTACACTTTAAAACTGGCCACTGGGATGGTTAGATACACTCCAAGACAGTGTGTTCCCTGCCTAATGACTCTGCATCTGAGGCTCACTGGAAACCGAGCAGTGAAATAAACATGCAGATGTGCACCTGCCGAACTGACATCTTCCGGTGGCCTCGCTGAGCTTTCCTAAGCAGCTGCAAAGAGTGGTCTGCAGTGACCCTCCAGTTGATGGAATGTAAAATAGGAGAGGATGAAATGTGTTTTGTGAAGCAGAACTTTATGTCAGGTTAAAGCTAGACACATCTCCTCCACCGAGTCTGAGCTCGTCAATTGTGCACCTAAAATTTTATGGGGAAGGATACTGCTTGATGCAGTCCACCAGCGGTCCATAACAGCAGTCGTTCACAATGCACTGTGGACAAATAAGAGAAGGGTTATAGGCTGGGGTGACTACAAACCCACCACAGTAAATATTCTAAAAGCAGTCATTACCTTTCTTCACCCACCCCTCCCCAACACCCAAAAGAAAGCTATCAAAAGGCTATTCAGATTTAATCACAGAAAACAAAAATTGCATGCTTTTTATTTACTATAAAAGCAAGCTATTAAAAAGTAAAATGCTCTCCTCGAAAATATTGCATTGCCATTTATGGTGCGCCCTGACCTCAGTGATAGTTTATGATGACAGTAATTAAATGAGGTTTAAAATCCTCTACTCGGCTAGGCAGATAACAGCATCGCCACTGAAAACAGCTGTGATTAATACCTGATAGACCTGGTTGGCTAGAACTCCATCTGGAATCTGAGAAGGGTCCCGTAGCATATTATTTATAACAGACTTGGAGGCTGTAGAAGGAAAGAGATGAACTATTAGCAGACAGTCAACACACTTTTAATATGACATGAGAAGTGACGTATACCAAGGTACACACAGATCATGAAAAGAAAAACAGTACTGATACTGATCATTTCCCCAAGATTTTCATCTAAGAGAAGCTTTTAATTAGATCATTTTTTTGCCAAGTATTTGTAAGCTACATTGCCAGACTTGACAGTGACTTGATTTTTTCCAAGGTAAATTAACAAGTGTAGACCTAAAGCATATGTCTATTTGCAGACTAATCAGCTTTGGAAAAGCCAACTTTGGGGAAAGAAAAAAACCCAACAGCAATAACCAGAAAAGATTTAACTTTTACAGGTAGAGATCTTATTCCCAAGCACCTGTACTTGTACAAGTTAACTAGGGAAGGCCAGACTCCCAGGCTTCACCAATGCCAATAAAAACATCTCTCAATACTAAATCTGTCCAAATCATTCCCATCAACTGCCACCAGTTGTTATGTCCATTTCACAGGTGAGGAATACAGGTGAGACAGGCTTAGGACTGTGGGAATCTGAAATGAGGAAAGTGTGTGTGTGTGTGTGTGTGTGTGTGTGTGTGTGTGTGTGTGTGTTGTATGTGTGTGTGTGTGTGTACTATTGTCTTCTTGTAGCTATTATTTCTAGAACCCCTGACAGAGACCATATTCTATGAATGCTCAATTTCCTTATAAGAAAAACTACAGTATTTGTATATAACATACTCCACAATCTGATATATGTTCTGTCTTTAGATTGCTTGGAATCTAACTTAATACAAATGGCATGTAAAGCATTGTTACACTGTCTTTACTGAATAAGAAAAGTCTGTATATGAATACAGATATGATTTTCTCTTATGCATTTCCTATTAGTAGTTGGTAGAGTCCTATGTGTGGAACTTAAGAGTACAGTGTGGTGATATATTGTGTACCCTAATAAACTTGATTGAGGATCAAAAGACAGAGCCATCCACTAGATTGGACATAGAGGTCAGGCAGTGGTGGCACATGCCTTTAATCCCAACACTTGAGATCTCATGCCTTTGCTTGGAAAGCACACATGCCTTTAATCCCAGGAAGTAATGTGGAAGGGCAGAGAAGGGAATATAAGGTGTGAGGAAACAGAATCTAACTCTCTTTAGGCTGAAGATTTCATAGAGGTAAGAACTAGTGGCTGACTGTTCTGCTTCTCTGATCTTTCAGTTTTCACCCTCATATCTGGCTCTGGTTTGTTTTTTATTTTTAATTAAAAGACCATCTAAGTTTCAAACAACATCATAGAGGGTCTATCATTTGGGGAAGGCAGGGTGGATAGGAAGTAGATATATTTTATATGTAAATAAAATTTCCACCCCAAATATGTCTCATCTACCTGCAAACTAGTCTGAAATCACAGGAACCACCATGCTAGAAGAAGGGCAGAATGGAAAACATCATGAGAAGGGTGTATGTGAGGTGCCAAGCTATGAAAGCTAGGTAGAACATCCTGGTCCTGCTCCTGGTGCAGATCAATTCTGTTAAGAATCCTCCTATGGAATCAACATCAAATATTTAGCAGGATGGCTTAGGGAATGACCCATGCAGGGACCACCTGAATGCCACTTGTATAATTATCTAGTTAAGAAAGTTAGTAAAGGTCATAGCTGGGTGATTTTAGTACTTGGATAATTTAAGCTTAGTTTTTACTATCATGTTCTCTATCAACTTCAGTGGCCTTGGGTCACTGACAGATATGGGATATGATAGTAAACACTGTGAAAAGAAATAAGATGACAGCATCTTTAGTGTAGAACTGATTCTCAAAAAAATCATTTTAATTATTGTCTATGCTAGTTACACACTGCATGCTTATAGAATCTCTGATACACGTAACAGACATTTGCAAACACATGTTTGCAGTAATGGGGAGAACCCATATGGAATCTCAACAGAGCATCACCTAGCTATCTCATCCAATCCTGTCTTGCAACCAGTTCAGCAAACTAGCCAACAGTGTGGCCCCTTGCATTCAATGACTTCATCTGTAGGAAGTGATGCTATTATTTGAGTTGACTGCTCTAAACAGTTCTCATGTGAGTCTCTTGAGAAAACAGCTGCCACATCATTTTGTTAAAGTTCAAGTAGTAGTCTGAACCAAATGAGACTTAGATGTTCGCTGTATTTTATAAACTTGGGCTATACTCAATTATTTTTGACAGAAATTACCATGGATAAGTGGTATGGATACTGAGAATATGAAACAGTAACCCATCACCTTACTTAGGAACAGATGATGTGGGAACAGCACTGAGGAGACAATAATGTGCCTGGTGAACCTGCCCACTTTCCCTGGCATAATTCTAAAGCCTAGCCAGATGGTGGAGATCAAAGCAGTTGTTCACATGTGTGGTCGCCTTCTCTGAGAATACTTCCTTTGGTCTGTCACTCATTCGCAGAGGCTAAAGGCACATACCTCCATCTATTTTACTCAGGGAAACAGCAGCCTTCTCTGTGCACACCTGGTCATGAGGTGCAAAGGTGTTGCAATGTAAATTCAGGCCCATGTGAAGAAAACATTATTTATAGGCAAGTGTGACCCAAAGTGCTAGCCAGTGGAAAATTACTGACCTCTTAACAAATTACATGCAAATCCACTGTTCAAATAATTTTCAAAGGCTTTTTTTCAATAAGACAGTCAATGTTCCAAGATCTGAGAAATGTAGGTCATTTATTTGGAGAGGGAAAAAAAAAACATCAAAAAAGAGAGTAATGGTTTTAATTTCATCACAATGTAAACCTTTGAATGGTGCGCTTCTCAGGATTCAGTTGGGGAGTTGACTTAGTGGTTAACGTGCTTGCTATACAAATCTGAGGACAGAGTTTGGATCCTCAGAACCCACGTAAATGCCAAGTGTGAGTATGGTGGCCATGTTTTACAGCACTCAGAAGGCAGAGACAGGGGGCCCTCAGAGTGAAGTGCTAACAAGACCAGTCAAGCCATATTGGTGAACTCTAGGTTTGAGTAAGACAGCCTTTGAAAAAAGTGGAAGAACAATTGAAGATGATCTCCAACATCAACCTGGGGCTTTCACACGTACACACACACATACAACACACACACACACACACACACACACACACACCACAAAAATAGAAGAAAAAAGCCCCTTTAATATGTTGAAGAGAAAACATAACATTATGTTGGTTACATATAATATATTGATAATAAGTTGATTACAAAAGCAAATAACAAAATAAAGAGAGTTAGTTATTTTTAATTAAACTGTAAAACCTGCAAATTGAGGTGCACTAACTGGGGCTGGGTGTCCCAACCCCTAAACCTAAGGATCAGGGCACACTGTGGAAGAAGGGGTGGAAAGACTGTGAGAGTTAGAGAAACAGGATGCCTGCTGTGACATAGTGCCTTCTAGACATGACAAGGATGCTGTACCCAGGACATCTCAACAGTATCAGCAAGATGCCTAAAGATCTACTTAGTAGCCACACATGTCAACATGGATCAGTGAGATTTCACAGGGCCCCATCCCCAGGTGAAGAGCTACAGGCAGTCATTGACTGTTGAGTGGGAGAGAACCGGTTTTCTCCAGGGATGAGCCCTTTGACGTCTTTTCCAATTCTAAGTGGTCAGCTCTGAACACATGTACACAGGAGCAGCATTAATGGGCACAGTGTGGGCCTCCAGATTTTTGGACCATGGAGACAGAAAGCCTGTTCTCCCTTCCTGATGCTTTGCACTGCAGCAGATACAGATTTCTCCTTTTTAGAAAGAAGGCACAAAATAAGAATTCAAGCCACCTGGAGGCATGGCCACATGAACAGCAAAGGGCAGGCATTGGATAAAGCATGTCACAAGAGATGGCAGCAATGTTTCAACTGAGGCAGAATGCTTAAGACTGTGAATGAGTTCATTATAGAATGCTTCTAACATAAGAAATGTACAAAGTCAGTGTAACAAACACTCATGGAATTGTTGTGTGCTTTGACTCATGTATTTCTAATATGTTTACTTCATGTGCTTTAGTATTAATTTGTGTAAACTCTTTTCTGTTAACTTACATTTGGACTTTACTCTCTTTTTTTTTTTGGTTTTTCGAGACAGGGTTTCTCTGTGTAGCTTTGCGCCTTTCCTGGAGCTCACTTGGTAGCCCAGGCTGGCCTCGAACTCACAGAGATCCGCCTGGCTCTGCCTCCCGAGTGCTGGGATTAAAGGCGTGCGCCACCAACGCCCGGCCGGACTTTACTCTCTTATGTTTCATGTTCTGTCACTCCTTTCTTTTCTCTTTGTCAAGTTAAGTTTTACTCATTTTTTTTTCTTTATCAAGTTATTCCTTTGAAACCAATATGTTCTGCATCTATTCCTTTGGTCATCCTCTCAAAGTGTCCAATCTTTGACATTTCTACATGTAAGGAAATAAGACAGTACCGTCAGCCTTCAACACCAGGTCTGAGAGATGAACTAATCTTTGTGAACAGAAATATGAATTTAGAGCACAGCTTGACCTTTTACCTATTTAACAGAATAAAGATATTAGATTCACTCCTGGGTATGTGATCTCCTCACCCATGGGTTTTTGCTCAGATTTACAGTTCAGACATGTGCTCCCTCCTGTGAAGCAGGGCTTAAATCCAATCATAAGGTGGTTGGTTACCACTGTAACGTTCATGCCACTATTGCACCCGTGAGCATTTCTTGCCAGGGTTATCACTATTATAGTCCACAGGTGCACAGGTTAAGACCCTTGGTGACCTCTTTTCCCCCAGCAGCCTATGTAGCACCTTCTGGTGCTATGAAAGCTGGCCATCGGGGAGGAAATTTCCTGGTTGGTACCAACTTGAATCTTCCATGTCCCATAACCAGTGTAATTATTTTCCCTTTTGTATTCCCATCTACACACACACACACACACACTAGAGAGAGAGAGACAGAGACACACACACACACACACACACACACACACACACACACAGAGAGAGAGAGAGAGAGAGAGAGAGAGAGAGAGAGAGAGAGAGAGAGAGAGAGAGAGAGCACAAGCAGTTGTTTTGCATTTTAGAAGAAAGTAGAGGGGTAGAGGAAAGTGCTCTGTCACTCAATATATCCCTAGCACTTTCTACTTTTTCAAAGAGTCGATTCTTAATTCTTTAGTTTTACCAACCATTTTTCAATTTGTTTTTCAGCTTTTGAATCCTCTTGTCCATTCCCTTAGTTTGGGTTCTCGGCAGTAAACAAACATTAAGTTTGGATTCAAATCCACCAATGTGCTGATCTCCTAATCTCTTTCTTTTTCCCTGATACACCACAACCTAAGGGTATACACTGTAAGTAAAAACAACAACAACAAACATTTCTGGTCCTTTTTTCATGATTTACTCTATATGCAGATGTTCACTTCTAGGCCTGGTGACCTTCAGTATCCTGTCTGTGAAGGAGAGTGAAATGGGCATCCAGGACAGTGGTGAAGGCTCAATAAAATAACTCCATAAAGCACTTGCGCTGACTGAGACTCGGGCTTCTACAGTGCTTACGTGCTGGCTCCACTGCTGTTGATGGTGTGGCTTGCCTTCCACCTCCAAACACTGCACTGTCAGCAAGTACAGCATTACTGTCTACTGGGGAGTGACTCCATGAAGTCAAGAGTGTGATCCTAAAGTAGACAGTACCACAGCCACAGACAGCCAAGTAAATCTGCTCAAAAGCAAAGACTGGCAATGCCAGGCTAGCCTTTAAATCAGACACACAGATATGTGTAGACACACACACACATGCACGCATGCACACCACACATACTTTTTTGGCCAAAGTGTGCAGTTCACTGTCAAATCTGTCCTAGGACAGAACTGTGACAAATTCTTCTATTTGTGCCTGTATTTGGTTTAAGTGTTCTCAATGGGATTAGGCATGTTGACATAAAATTTGTCTATAGCCATGTAGAAAAAGATTTTTTCTTCTCCCTAGCTAAGGGCATATATACAATCAAACAGGGCACAGACCTTAAACTCACATTGATAATGTTTGCTTCCCTTGAAGCCAGCTATTAGGAGAAGATCCTAATGCAAGCAAGTAGATGATTATGCTCTGAAAACCCCTCAAGGTTCCACCTACAGCCAACATTGGCTTCTGCTAGATTATACCTGGGCTTGAAACAAAGCCTATCCATCTGAGATCTCTAATCTAAGATCACAAAGAAGTTTATGCATAGTGGGCCAACAGCACAGCCTGACTGTGGAATGGACAGTGGTTATCAATAGAAGACAGGATGAGTGACGGAAGGGCGAAGAGAGACAGAGGACATGACTATCTGGAAGACAATTTCATGTATAGTTGAAGCTGTGGTGATAGAGCCTATTTGGCTACCCCTGGGAAACCACAACATTGTAAGACTCCCAAGATGCACCAGGTGATTCTCCTTTGTGTAAGGCTGCCAAAAGAGACTGAGCTCCAAGAAAAGCAAGCCTAAATACCAGTGAGATTTAATCTTTTCTTCAACAATTGGTTTAAGGTCTTTGGAAATCAAAGTTAGGGAGCTCTCAAGCTACATCTCTATGGGGATGAACATGTCAATGTCTCTCCTGGGAAACTGTAATTTGGCTGGTTTTTTATAATTGCTGTAATTTTATAGATGGGGATGTTCCTCCAAGTTGCAGGCTTTAGCCCATTGGTTTCCTTACAACATACAAGTGATGCCTAATGCAGTTGGATATCATCTGACAACTGAATCCTACAGGACAAATTAAGTTCTGTTCTGTCTAGTATGTAATCAAGTAAGAAATTTAAAAGTTGTCAAATATGAAAGTAGCATGTAAGTAAAAGAAGAAGACATCTCCAAAGAATGACCTGATGATAATCAGAACCATGTCTCTGGCAACTTGCAGCTTCAGGACCACTGTATACCATCAACTTGAGTCAACCGAATATTCCAACAGCTATTATTTGAGCATCTGGCTAAGCTGTGATTTTTACAAAAGTGCCCCCCCCCCAAACTCCTATACACAGCCTACACAGAACTACAATTTTTTTCTCATCTTTCCCTTGGCCTAAACTTTGAAACCCAGTTCAATTCTTACCTCCTCTCTTCAAGCTATTCTTGTTTTTATAACCTGAATGTAGTCTTCATTTCACTGGAAAGGACTCTATTGTCTACCAATCTTTTGGCAATTGTTACTTTGTCAACTGTTTAAAAAAGATTCATCAGAATGCTATGATTTAAAAACCATACTACACTTTAAAAAGACAAGTCATTGGCTACGTCTGTGGAGGAAATTTCTAGGTTGGGTTAATTGAGGTGAGAAGCCCTGCTCTAAATATGGAGGGTGCCATACCATGTGCTGAGATCCCAAACTGAACAAAAAGGAGAAAGGGAGCTGAGCATTCGTCTTTGTCTCTGGCTCAGGACTACAGATGCAATGAACAGCTACCTAATATTCCTGCTGCAAAGAAGTCTCTGTCAGGATGAGCAGCCATCACCCATGAGCCCCATCGACATTTCCGCTTCTCTTCAGCTGCTTTGTCGGGCCTTTTGTCAGGAAAATGAGAAAATAACTAATACAGGAACTAATACATAGGAAGAATTAGTGTCATCATAGGTTCCCAGATGATAAGGAAAAGTCTCTCAAGTTTAGCGCTACTTACGAAGCCACAAGTTTTCTGATTCTTAAGCTCAGCATTATATAGCTCTACATTTCTGATTTTGATGTTTAATTTATTCACATTAAAAACTTAAAATGTTTAACATTGTTGGCAATTTCATACATGCATGCAATGCATTCTAACTACTCTTTCCTCCTATCCGCTCACATCTCCCTTCCGTCTCTATCAACGCCACCCCCAGTCTCCTTCCTAGACTCATGACTTTTAGTTTTGTGACCCATTCAGTGCGACCAAGGCCAGCCATGATGCCACTGAATTAGGACAAATAATTGAGGCCTGGTGGGGCATGGACACAACGGAAAGGAATGAGTTCTCATCTGGGACATGCAGTAGCGAATAGTTCCGCAGCCAGGCATATATACGCCCCCGAGTCCTTCCTCCCTCTATGTTTTACAGTCAATGGATTCATTCTCATGGGCCCAGGGTGGGCAGCCACAGCTGCTGTGAGTGCCTGATTGTAATGACTGTCCTGCTCAGAAGATGGAACTCTGTAGCTCCTTCCTTTATCTTCTGGCTCTATTCTTTCTGCTCCCTCCTTCTCAGTGTTCCCCAGGCCTTAGGGGGCAGTAGAAATGTCTTTCTTGGGGCTGAGCCCTCATCTGTCACTTATTCTCAGTCCTTTGTGCAGCCCTGAGTCTTTCCATTCATCATCATCCACTGGAGAGAGGCTTCTCTGATTAAGGCTGAGAGTAGAATCTGTCAATACATATAAACATAAATATTTACAAGGCAATGACTTTCTGTCAATTTAGCTAACTGATGGTCAGTTCCCCCCAGGGCCTATGATCTTCCCTGTCATGTGTCCTTTAGTTTGTTCTGTTTTTATTGATTTAGTCATTTTATGTATTTGTTCTGTCTACTTATTAATTTATTCATTTATTTTTAGACAGAAAGTATACAGGACTGGGCATCTATTCCCTGCTCTGGAGTGGGGCTCAGAGAGCAGTTGGTTAGCCACAGACCAACAGTGCCACTATTGCGTAACTAGGCACTGTTACTGTGTATCAAATAAAGCTTGCCTGAGGATCAGAGGACAGAGCCAGCCACTAGATAGAGGCCAGGGAGTGGTGGCACACACCTTTAATCCTAGCATTCAGGAGGAAGAGATCCATCTGGATCTCTGTGAGTTCAAAGCCACCCAGGACTATATGAGATTAATTCAGTCTAGGAGAGAAACAGAGTCAGTCGTGGCACACACCAGCACTTGAGATCTCATGCCTTTGCTATCAGTATTTGGGAAGCACAATGCCATGAATCCCAGCACTAAGAAGGAAGTAATATGGCTGGGCAGAGAAAGACATATAAGACATGAGGAGACAGGAACTAAACAGCTTTTTGTCTGAGGACTCAAGCCCTTTTGGCTGAGGATTCAGAGTGTATTTCAGTCAGAGGATTTTAGGAGATATGATCTCGCCTTCCATTTGGCCTGAGGATTCGGTAGTGGTGAGAAGTTTTTCTAGTGGCTTGTTCCTTTGTCTGTCTGATCTTTCAGCGTTTACCCCAGTATCTGGCTCCAGGTTTTTTTATTATAAGACCATTTAGGATTCAAGCAACAAGGCACTTCTTGCTTGACAGGTTGATGTCCTAGTTTGTAGAGTTTATAGCTGGGTAAGATCATTGATGTCATTTCTACCCCATAGCTTACATTGCATCTCCTAAGATGATGAATGTAAACCGGAATTCCTAAATTCTATGAACCAGCACCCAACTTTTTGAGACAGGGTTTCAGGTTTCAGGCTTGCCTAGAACTCAGTATGTACCTCAGATTGGTCTTGAACTTGCAGTGATCCTCCTGCCTCATCCTCCCAAGTGCCAAGATCATATGTATTAGCCAGCATGCCTAGCTAAGCAAATGTTTCTTAACCTTAAATGTTTTTTTAACTACATTTATTCATTTAGTTGGGGGTGGGGAGATGCATGTCATAGTTTGTCTGTGGAAGTCAGAGGTCAACTTCTGAGAATGAGTTCTTTCGCTCTACTATTTGAGTCATAAGGACACATTTCAAAACAAACAAACAAACAAAAAAAGGATCATCCATCTAGGAATAATTTTATAATTTGTTTTAAGTTGACCTGCCCAGCCATACCACTTATGCAACTTACGTTTTTTATTTTTAAGATTGTATTTTAATTACATTTCTCCCTTCTTTTCCTCCCGCCAAACCCTCTCACATACCCCTCCCTGCTCTTCTCCAAATTCATGGCCTCTTTTTTTCCATCAATTATTATTGCATACATACATATATTTGTATTTACATATATATATTCCTAAATACAAGCTGTTGAGTCCACATGTTACTTACATGTACGTTTTCAGGGCTGACCATGTGCTAGTAGACTGCCACAGATATGTGCATCTGATTATGCACCACTACTATGGAGAAGACGTGGCTCACGGGGTGACAAAGGAGCTATTTGTATCAGAGCACTTGACGTGCTGTTTGAAAGCAGAAGGATTTCTCTCAGGTGCTATAAGACAACAATTCAGTACTCTGCTGAACGAATGAATGAATGAATGAATGAATGAATGAATGAATGAATAAACACGCTGCCAAATGAAAGAGAAGGCTACTCAAAACTCCAGTCCTATTTGTAGTCCCTATTACTAGGGTGAGTTTTTTTTAATAGCCAAGTACATTTAACTTCAGGTGTGGTTTTCCTTATTATGAATGAATACGCTAAAAAATTCATTTAGGGGAAACAGAATAAGAAGCAATATAATTCAATATATCTTAGGAAAGTGTTGAAAACATATAAGCATGTGTCCTCAAAAGGGGTGTGTTTATCTCTGACATAAGCATGAGGATGACTTTACTAGCATGTATATATCTTCTTTGGTAACAATTACCTGCCATTTTATAAGTGTTTTATATTTATGTCAAAACAGTCGATCTTTTAAAGTAGAGTCATGCATTTCCACTTGGATATGTAAATGGGGCTGGTGAGATGACTCGGACAGTAAGACACCGACCTTCAGCGCTTAGGTCTGACACCTGGGAATCACACGGTGAAAGCTGAGAACCAACTCCCGAAAGCTGTCCTCTTAAACTCACATATGTACATGTAGACACGCGTGTATACACTGTGCCCCACAAATGTCCCTTTCTAAAGGGGGGGGGAACCAAACGAGTAATATCAAACATTTACTTACACAGCATGCCAGGCCTTACTCAAAGTGCTTCAGCTAGGTCTAGGGTACAGTTCCGTGGCAGAGTGCTCCTACTGCATGCACAGTGACCTGGGTTTGCCCACCAGCACCACAGGAAGCAAAACCCCCACAAACTTCACTTGTAATTAACTGACTGAAATTTTTATGATGTTCCAATGAGGAAGCAGCTAGTGTTATCTGCCCAATGAAGAAAATGCAGCCTGGGGAGTCAGCAGAATCCTGTCAATGTCTCACACCTGCTTAAAGAAGGGGATATGACTTGGTTGTAGCCATTCAGTCTGTGGGTTCCTTGGCTAGTTTCTCCACCTCTCGTTCTGTATTGGAAGCCACCTGAAGCTTTCTGGATCGATGCATCCTGCCTGTTAGAGTGCCACCTAAGCCTTCCAGCAAGGCGCTCTGTGCTCTGGGCAGAGAAAGCAGGGCCTGTGAAGATGTTGACTTTTCTTATTTCTTCTGGAAGCGAGGTTGAGAGTGGAGACATGTAAAGAAAAGAACCAGTCCAAAGCTGAAGGAAAAAACTCATGGGAAAGAAAACCTGACAAAGCTAGGCATGGAGGTCTATACCTATAAGTCTAGCATTTGGGAGGCTGAAACAGGAGGACTCTTTCGTGTGGACTAGCTTGGACCCCATAGTGAGACCCAAAACAACCTGATACAGTCTTTAAGAT